>NC_135776.1:20622017-20751358 GCF_028453695.1 Augochlora pura | reverse complement strand
ACAGCCGGTTCAATCGACGATCCATCAACCCTTTCCTTAGCCGCAGTTTTTCGTTCCACGGGCGCTCATTAACCATCGGCTTAGCCGCCAACGATCCGAGGCAGCCGAACGCTGCCACGGGAAACGGCCCGATCCGGTTGCGAATTTGGTTAATCGTGGTCTCGAGGCCAGCCCTGATCCCTCGCGACACCGGCGACGCCGGCGACCGAGAGTAATTACCGATTTAGATTGAATATTTTCTGCCGCGACGGAGCGACGCGAGCCTGGGGAATTGTTCGACGATGGTACTCAGCTGAATCGAGAGAATGCTTTCGATGGCTGCTTCTTTCAAGGGAATTCGGTCACTTGTCGAACAAGTATCATTCCGGCGGGTCGATCGATCGACCATGTATCTATATTGTAATTCTCATAGCTGAATCAAACATCTTCGAAAATCCCGACAGATAATTTGCTAATCAGAGGTAACGATATCAAGAATCGCCGTTCTGTTTCCAGTAATTGATCCATCGGGATGTATTGTAGCATTTGAAAGGAATTCTTTGAGCGTCAACAACTTTTCCGTGGAGCAATTTTGATCGCAGGTAGCTTAAATTGAAGCTGAAAGTGTCTACTTTACGATGCTTGAAGGTACATTGGGCTACAATGGCCTGGGATTTTTTTATGATTTTTTGAGTCAACTTGTCGGTGTTCCTGCTGTGTATGTGGTGGGATCAAAAGGGTGTTGTATACTATGAGAGGTACTATATGCTATGAGAGGTGGGGAAAAGTAGTAAACAGCTATGGACAATAATTTGATTAATCTGTTAATTCATTTTGTTCTCGAAATAAATGCATTTTTCACCACGAAAAAATGAACCAAACTAATTTGTACTCCGAATAGCTGTATCAGAGAAAAAGAACCAGGTTTCCAGGCGGGTGCTCTGATACATTGCGACTCATTTATGATCCAGTAGAAAGAATGACATCTGCCCGACATGTATATGACTTGTCCCAAGCTATGCAAGTAGAATGAGGTGTGCCACTCGTCAGACTTACTGCGCAGGACAAGACGTATGCGGCTGAAGAAAATACAAGACTGTATTCTTCCAACAGTTAATGTCTAATAAGCTACCAGCTAAAATAAATTTATCTTTTATAAACTTTTGTCAGAACTACTACCCTCGTTCACCTACACCGTTGACAAAGAATTCGACCAGTCATTAAGCAGGAGCAAAGACAACAAAATATCGAAACATGGACGAACTAGAATGAAAAGCGAGCTCGCGGTTGGTCTCACGGCTTGATGAAAGTTGAAATTTCGGCGCGGTCAGTTCGCGGAAATTCGTCAGACCTGCCATCGAGTCTTTTTTCATTTGTCTGATTAGAAGCGGGCCGAGTCCGGTGGCGTTCCAATAAGAAGTCGGAACACCGGTGCATCTGCTACCCCTGTGCTCGCCGGACTTAATTCGCGGATCGATACCGTGTCGCGGCCCTCACTCTTTTTTCGTTCGCGGGGCGACGTCAAAGACCCGATCGGCAGGAAAACGAGGGTCGTTAAGGAAGAGATTGATGTACGCGATGACGTTTCCAGGGAATATAAAACCATCGTTCCGTGAACCGACGAAGCGAGGACTGACCTCCCCCTCTCCCCTCTCACCGTAGTTAATGCTTCTCCCGGTAGAATCGATGAACAGAAAAATCTTACTTAGCGATCGCTGTTTTATCTCGGTCGCTTTCCTTCGTCCGGCGGCGAGCGAAAAAAGAGCCCGAAGTAATTTCCCGCACCCCCAAGAAACGAATAGGCTCTCGCACGAATGATCGATCAACCTTCTGGATCGTTTTACTCGAACAAACGTCGACTCTAATATAGGGCGGATGTACCAGCTGTGTCCTGTAGAGTTGGAACTATTTTATTCGAACAATGAATAACAAATAAAATTTTCCTCGAAGAATTCGTTTGGAAGAATTATTCGTAGAATTTGTTCGGAAAAATGACTGGAGCAATAATAATTCCTGAATCATTTCATTAGCCTGTTGCAAGTCAAATGTCGAAACTAAGATTATTGAATAATCTATTGAATTAAAAATATTTTCAATGCGACAGAAGGGTTGAAGAATATTAGCGTTGAAAATCCGCGGCCACGACCGGGCGCATCAACCATAATCCCGTTTTCAGAAACACGGGTCCCGCGAAAACGTTGCAATCGTGCGATGAAACTGTAACGAGGGTCTCGCCGCGATAGTAAATGTCGCAATGTAATACAACATATCTCTCGCGCTGTAACTCGTTGATTATTCCAACAGCGTTCCGTCCAGGCGTATCGATAAAATCACGCGTTATTACTGCGCGACGGCGTTAACGCCGGCGAACGAACCATTGAAAATTACACGTTCAATATTAGCTGTTGATTTTCACATTCTCTCTTTTTTTGTCTTTCAGTTTCGATCCGCCATGAAATTGTCGAAGGTATCGCGACGCGAAATATATTTTTTTTGTTGACAGAAGAAATTGTTTATCGGAGCCGATAAAAAATAATGTTTGTCCGCAACGTCGATAATGAAGTGGTCCGATGGCCCGGCCAATGCCGGCGGACGCCTGTTTTTATCATCCGCTGAAAAATTCCAAATGATACCCGTTTTTCCGATGGGGATGCGCGCGCTCCACTCTAACTCATTTTTAACGAACGCGATGGAAAATCGCGAGAGCCCCGATACTGCGAAAAAGAGTCGCAATTTTCATCGGGCGATGTTTGCGATTGTTTTGCAATTCAATCGTTCCGATCGAACAATATTTTTATAACATGATATTATAACAGCGATGAAAAGCATTTTAACATGCTAATATATTATTTCGAATCCATTAAGACGATCGCATGAAGGATGGAGTTGCTGCTGCGCCCCGATCCCTTGCAATCGACGCAGAAAATTGTTGTCTGTCGGTCTGGTTGGATAAACTGCAGTCCGGCTATAAATGGAGGCTATTTAAAAGTTTCGGAACTTCTTCGACTGCTGGTAAAAATGGCTCGGGAAAATTGATTGAATCGCGCCGGCATTTCCATCCCGTTCGAAACGCGATCAGAAAGGGCCTGGCTAGATGGAAGGATTACGGCGGCGGGCAGGGTTGCGGGCTGGGTAACGCGGTGAATTACGGGTTCTTTGGCTAAAAAGGAAACTACTTTTCCGGTGCGCGGTCGTCGCAATAAGACAAATCGAATTTAAGAATTCCGTGTGGCTGGTTGAGACACCTTCCCATCGACTCCGAAGCACTTTGCTCCGGCCCTCGGAGGAAATAAAGCGTTCGGAGAGAGAGAGAGAGAGAGGTCGCTTTGTTGCGTACCGCTCTCTTCCCCTCCTCTCGCAGCTCTGAAAGATGGCAGGGCTAAGCCGGCTCGTCGCGAGAGTTCACCGTCGCCCTAAGCCGAACTTCTCTTATATATCATTTCCGAGGAACGATTTAAGAAGTTGATAATGCTCTTTACAGTTCAGAACTGCGACGAAACAACCGGCCGAAAGTTATTTCACCGGATAGTTGCCGCCAACGGCTTCGGAGAGAGAGAGAGAGAGCTTCATTGGCCGAGGTAGTCGTCGATCATCGTGGAATACGGCCGATTCCGAGATCGGCGTAATCGCGAGAGGCAATGGGAACGCGCTTCGTTGTCATAAACGACACAACTGTGGCGACGGCACGCCACGCAAATTGCCGAGCGTCACGCGAAACGTTTCCCAACCGTCTCTGCGCGCCGGCTGAACTCGCGAGCCTTCTTTGAACGCTCCCGGCATGGAAAAATCTGGCGAGCCGGGTCGCCTCTTCCCATCCGAGCGTTCCCGTTTCAACTTCCAATTATAGTCGCGCCGGATGGTAGTTAGGCTACCTCTGCCCCGTTGCTGTCGCCAGCGCAAGGATTCCGAGCGGGGACGTAACATTCGCACGCCGTGCAACTATGGTATATTCGCCGCTCCGTTAATTCTACTGCAATTATTCTTGGGAAAGGCGAACCGTTGTCTTCAACGGTCGAACAGACGTTCAATCGTCGCGGATTCAACGCCGAACGGTCGTCCAAAACAGCTTCAGATGGCTTCGAACAATAAATTGCCGTTCTATGACTGCATAGTTTTTAATTGTTGCTGCTATTCCTATTAGTATTATCACTGTGTGTGTTTTTGAAATAATAATATTTTGTAAATAATTTTGCAAGCGAAAAGTCCGGGACCCCATTGTTTGACGAGAAAATATTCCAGGCTTGTATTTGTGTTCTCGTAAAAAAAGACAAGTTTATGCCGTCGTAAAACCCAGAAAATAAAATAACTTGTATTTGCGTCCGTCGCGCAACGAAAGTCCCTTCCGCTGAATTTTTGCCGAGAAATTATTTGTTCCTGCGATCGACCGCGCCTAATTACCGATCAAATTGAGATCTGGGAGCAATCCGACAATCCAACAAAACGGACGCGCGCGCGCGTCTTTGAAATGCGAGGGAGAACGGCCGGAAGCTCGTATAATCCCGATCCAATTAATCGTTCGCCGAGCCCCAGATTCGCTATCTTTACAATCTAGATTAGTTCGATCGGCATTAAAAATGAAAATCAAACAGCGGGCCAGGGTCCGAGATGCTCGGCAAATTGAAAGGTTCGATTAATATTATACCGCGCGCGCCCCGGGAGGGGGGGAGGGGGGAGTGAGTTCGTTATAGTAATTGGTTCGGGTTTGATGGTTCCGCGACCGCGGACTTGTTCCACGAGTGGAATTAATGTAAGTTTTAAGTACATTTAAATGCGCATTCCGGGCTAACTGCGCTCGATTGGAATTTGATTACCGATGCGTTCGAGACAAGCCGGAAGGTCAAAGGCATACTTGTCCGATGTGTTTCTATTAAATGTGTCCAACGAAACTGTCGAACCGCAGCCCCCCTCCCCCCACCTCCCCGACCGCAACACAACCGTCGAACTAATAGTTTTCGTTGGTGTACATAGACGGAAGCATCTATATCTCACGGATATCTAAATTTCTACCGCAGCCTCATTAATTTTACAACAAATGATTTCTCCCGGTGAATTCTCCAAATTTCGATTATTAATTTAGTCCGACGACTTTGAAGAAAATAGATATTTCGTTCCACCGTGCGACGGGTGGAGTACTCGGCCGAGCACCTGGCCGGCGTGTAATCGCAAAACACGCAACCAGCGAACGCATTAAAAACGCTCGTTAAGCGCTTAATTCGACGTACGTGACCAATATGAAAACTGTTCGCCGACAATGCATCTCTTAAACGGAGCTGGCCGCGAGCAAAAAATAATTGCGCACGCGTGCGGCTTAACGAGTCGTGTATTAACGTTTCGTTTCATTCCGTCTCGTTTCGTCCCGTCCCGTCCCGTCCCATCCCGTTCCGTTTCGTTTCGTTTCGTTCGGTCTCGTTCCGTTCTTCGCGCCGTTCTTTTGAATTTACACGGGATCCGTTTGCCCTGGGAAAACTGCATCGATCGATCGTTTCGCGCGGGAATATGACTCTAAGCGCTGCCAATAATTGACAAAAGCCTCGTTACCCTTGTTTTCAGAATTCATCGGTGACCGCGTTTCAACGATTCGATAATTTCTCGACGATAAATCGCTGCCCCGGCCAATGTTTCTATGCCAGGCTGGCCGCGAATTTTGAGCAGGCTGTGTTAAAGTTATGTTTTGTTTTTTTTTAATGTCTGGCGTGCGTCGATGTCCGGTGTCTAAACCTCCTGCACGCGTTGTTCTATTTCCCTGCGGTTGCTGTTCTCTCTTCGACGATAAAGAAAAAGAAACATCAAGGACCGAAATAAATGTAACTACCCGATTTGAAAACCATACAGCTTTAGCTGGAGTGATCCGCAACAGCGCCGACGAGAGAGGAATTTATTCCCTTTAACGAGAGTTTTATTATTCGCTCGCAGTTCAGTAAAAATTTCGCCCGATTCGGCCGGCCGTGTTTTCGCGTTCGACCACCGCGTTCTCGGATTTCCGGTATTTCATCCGCGTTTCCCCGACGCGTTCGAATGACAGATTCAGATCGCAATGTAATCATAAGTACACCGCACGCGCTTTAATGCGAGCGTAAACTTTCGTGTTAAATGTACACCCGAATTTCGAATGGAACAGCAAGCTCGAGGGCTTTAGTATGTTGCGTGTTAACGTGTGCGATCCTGCGAGTGCCAGAATTCCCAGAGCAAAACGAATCCGTCAAACGATGAAACATTTTCGACCGGCAGCCTCCGTGATCTCGCGCCGCTGCGAAGTTGTGCCGAGCATCGCCGTAGATCCCAAAAAATACACCTATCAAAGGAGTTTTCGAGTATTCTCACGTCGAGTGGAAGAACATCGGAAAATACCGCCGCCGCCTCCTCGCTCTTTCAGCCTTGGCAAAATATTCTTGAACAGCGACTGGATCCGTTGTTGTTCAAATTCCTGCTCCTATCGAGAAGTCTCTTGGATAAAATAAAAAAATCAAAGTCTCTGCGAACCGGTTGAGAACTCGGTGTTTGGTCCGAAAATCGATGGAGCATCGGCAGTCTTTGCAAGGCCGACGCGAGAGTCTCGCAGTGCCGTTGGCGTTGCATGGGCGTCGCGTGGGCGTCGCGTTGGCGTCGCGCGGGCGTCAGTTCGCCGTCGATCGGGAAAATGAACATTTTTCGGTCAATAAAAGAGCTGCTTTGATCATCGTAATTAAAGGGCGACGCGCGCGGACCACGAGAGCTTCGTAGCCTCCGATAATATAACCGTGTCGCGCGCGCGCGTCCCGGTCAATTCTCTCTCCAGCTGATATCCGACGAGAATTTCAAACAGCCGCTTTCCTTCGTGCCGGTGCAACCCCCTCCGTTTTCCTGCACCCCCCGCCACCGCGGAGGCTTTTCTTTGGCTTTAATCTCCGCGGCCGGGCCGCGGGAAAGGACCGGCGTTATTATCAAACCGGAGCCGCCCGCTCGATTAATGATTCACGCGGCGAAATACATCCGTATTTAATAACGTTCTCTCCCTTCAATCGGAGCCACCCCCCTTCGCCCGCCCTACCACCCTTCGTTCGTCCCTCGCGCACCGTCCCTTCAGGAATCGCAGCCGCTCCTTTTGAAAGGCCGCGGCTGCCTTCTCCTCCCCGCCCCCCCCCCCCCCCCCCCCCCCCCCCCCTGCGGGGGAAAACCATTTTTCCGCGCGGAGAATCTTTTCCAGTGATTTTCTACAGCCTCGGAGCCCCGTTACCTTCTCTCGACTCGTCGAGCTGATCATTAGCGGGCACCACGGACCGCCGAGAGACACGTTGATTCCGTGAACGCGCGGGAATCGAGTCCTACAGGGCTTTGATGAGAATTTAGTTGCTGCTACCGACATGCTCCCGGGCCTTTGCCGGTCTCGCGATTCGGGATCTTTTGATGCGCGCCGAGGAAGGAATTAATTTTTCTTTCGGGGACCTGCCGGGTAGCATCGACGAACGCGGTATTATCAAAGATATGGCGGTTCGTGGAAATCCGAAATTATTTTATGGAGCCGGTGTGCTTGAATCGGAGAATTTCGTTGCCGCGCGGTTGCTCGCAGGAAGTTTGCGGACAGCTTTTCACGGGAAATTAGTTCTTTTCAAGTGCTGCAAATGACTTGGACTTTCTCTTTTTTTTTAGACGTTGGTAGGACTTTGCTGCAGGATGAGTAAAAAATCTTTTGGGTTGCAACTGGTTGGGATGGTAGCATGATTAAGATGCTTTTTCGACTTTTTATCTGACCCTATAACGAAAATTTCGAAAATGCCTTCACTTCGTGCGAAGTAAGAATTCGTGGCGTTTTTCGTATGAAATTCTAAATTCTTTTAATTTTTCTACTATTTTATGCTATTCAGTTTTATTATAGATGCATAAAATTCAGTACATCTTATGTTCCGCTGCTCGCTATCCAGTTTCCAGAATACCCTCGTACGGTATCGATTGTTATCTTTCCACGATCATCTCGAACGAGTCGGCGTTATAGGGAAGCCTTTATTAAGAAATTATACTGTAACTTTTAGCGGTGAATTTATGTAACTTTCAGACCCTCATCGAGGCTGAACTAATAAACTGGCTGCACTCCGGGGCCATACATTAGCTTCACTGTGCGTTCAATTAGCTCTTTAACTGCAACGCGTCACTATAGGAGTTTTCCTCTGAACTATATTTTCGAACGAAGTGCTGTTATAATGGCAACCTTCTACACCATACTCTCGGAGGAATTTACGCCGTAAGAAGGTTCTCTCCATTATTAGTATTTTAATTACCATTGCCAGTCAACTCGTAATTATTTAAACCATTTTCATTGTTATTTCGAAGAACAATATACCGTCGATGGACCATGTTTGACGTGTTTCGCGTCACATTAACCCTTTCAACTCGAATGACGACTCTGCGGCGCCATTAAAATTGTTGTAATTTTTTTTTTTTTATAAATATTGCCGTAACTTAGATTTTAAAAATTGTTGAAAATGTAATTTTTATACGAGTCACGAGGCTCAATTTTATATGCGTAAAATGAATTTTGGTTTTTTAAATTTGAAATACCAGAAGCTGGACAAATTATTTCAGATTTGCAATTGAAATGGCTTCGACTGTAAAGGGTTGAGATAACATTATACATGAAATTGCTGGAAATTCGTTTTTAAACATGCGAAACTGTTGTATATTCGTTTCAGAGAGAAAGTCGGCGTTCGAAGGGAAATAAAAATTTTGTCGAGTCGAAGATAGTTGCGAGGTCAATGCAAGTCTCCGGTATCAGGTCGGGTCGCATGCGACGGTAGCATTCGCATGCAAGACCGCGGGAAGTTCGTTATGGTCGAAGACCATCGGAGATTACGTTTTCCCTTACTTAACGAAACTTCTTTAAACACCGTCCCTTAAGTCCGACCGTTTACTTCGGCCGTAGCCGGCAAGCCCCACTGAATAAATTCCATGATCGCGGAACGAATTTCCATGAAAAAGCACGGGGAATACACGCGAAACGGCGCGACACTCGCGCGTATGCTCTCGCGCCCGCGCCCGAGTATTCCCGGGCGACGCGGCGCGGCGCAGCGCGGCGTTCCCATAAATGGTACTTCGCGTTTCTACATTTAAAATGAGCCGCGCTTTGCATAATTGTACGCCGATCTCCGCGCACGTACGCTTCACTAATACATTTCCGTCGCACCGTTCTCTCTCTCTCTCTCTCTCTCTCCCTCTCTCTTCCTATATACCTCTCTTTCTTTCTCTGTTCTCTCTTTGTCTCTCTGTTTCGCTCGATTCCCGCGCAGCCTCGTCGAAACGAACGAGCGGATATCGGGAATCGAAGGACAAGAGAAAACTATCCCTTTGCCTCCGTTTTATTCGCCCTTTTTCGGTCGACGTTCTTGATCCGCTAATCTTCGTCCTCGGCGAAGATGAAAGGCTGTTGCGAATTATGCTGTCGGGGAATTTTTCCCTGAATTTCCGTTGTTTCCAGCGCGTCAGAGAAATCGGCAGTCGTTTGTGAGAGCGTTCGAGGCGGACTTTCTCCGAAGGAGATTTCATTTCACGGTTTCGAGAACCAGCCGCCGCTGCTGCCCGTTGATGCTTGGGAGATTTTATTTCGGTTTCAGAAAGATTCAGAAATATCGAGTTTGAGAAACAATCTTCGTTGAACAACTAATGCCTCCGTTCGACGCGTTAATCGGCAAAAACCGATGTTCGCGGGCGCCGATAGAATTTCCCGAGAGTTGCGATTAATTTTTTAGGGAGAGCCCACTCTGTCTTCATAACTCCCGTAAGCTCTGTGTCCTGGCTGTTTAACGGTGGGGCGCGCAGGGTCACAGCGGCGGGACAAAGAAGTTGAAGTGGGCCCGAGCGAAGGGAATTTGATCGACGAGGAAAAGCGCCCCGTAGTTTCGAAAATGAAATTTCATTACCGGCCGGAACTTTCGACATCGTGCCGAGGAAGTTTTTGAGAAAGTTTTATGCACTCGACGCGACGCGACGCGACGCGTCCGTGGACCACACGAAACGAGCTCTCCCCACGACGTGCAAAGCGGACATCAAGCAGCACAGGGCGAAAACTTGGCCGACCCCTCGAGGGTTCATCGATGCGGGGATCAACTTTTCTTTCTATTAGCCTGCTGCATGCGCAACGATTTTTTAACGAAATAACCACAGCCAAGATATTCAATCGTTTTGCTATGCTGATTGCTAAAAGCTAACTACTGTGCAATAATTAACCCATTACACAGCCACTTCTTTTTCTAATCATTTCTCTCATGGAAGAAGAGAGAATTTATCTCTATTTATTTCCATTTACTTATTTCTATTTCTATTTCTATTTATTTCTATTTCTATTTATTTCTATTTCTATTTATTTCCATTTATTTATTTCTATCTGCTTACTTTCATATATGTATTCCTATTTATTTACTTAAATATTTTCAAGTAACCGTCAAGACAGATCCCGTCAAACATTCGATCGATCCACAATACCAATTAATCAGCGATCCGGGCGAGCCGTCCGAAAAGTAGTCGCGGGTCGTGGAAATAATTAATCAGTGAAATATCGTCGAACACTCGGTCGATCTACAATTTTAATTAATTCGCGATCGCGGTATTTCCCCCGGGAGTAAAAACAATTCTGCCGGCGTCGTGCTTTATTTTAATCCCGATTATTAAGCGAGCTCCCTGTAAAAATAACGCCGGTGTTTTCTTCCGGTAGAATATTTTATTAACCGTTCATTATTCGTTTAATTATCGATAGGGAATACCTTCCCGAAATTTATGAAAAGAACATTTGTTAGATGACAGGTTACGTGAACAGTTAATGCATCAAAGAAGATCGTTTTCCTTCTTTCCGTGCTTTTGTTATACAATTAAAGCGAGAGTCAATAACAAGCAAAGCCGGCTAGCGTTTTTCAAGCTTCATATATGTATATTCGAAAGAAGCGAAGCGCTTTAGCGAACTTTCAACATTTTTCTTGGAACTTTAACTTCGTTACGCGAACCGACGAGAATCTGACGTAGTTTCTGATAATGTTTGCGAAATATTATGAGAAGCGGCGGAAGAGAATGCTCGACAATTTATAATTAGTTACCCCGAGTTTGGAGAAGCAGTTACAGCGTTAATGAAAGAACATGTTCAACGTGATACAACATTTTCTTCGTTTAATCTGCTGCTGGTACCGCCATAACTGGCGCGCGCGCGCGATCCATTTCAGCCAGCTCCCTCTTGACCATTTTAACATAGATCCGAGAGTTTATTCTTGCATGCTCGACCAGAGGCTGATGCGGTACTATTGCCAGATTAGAGACTGGTAATTGTTCTACTAATTCTCGGCACAGTGGGTTTTCAAGATCATTTTTCGTCGGACCCATGAATCAATTAAATAATAATATTCGAAATCAAAATTGTAATTACGATCGAATTTTAATTGAAATTGTTTCGATAAGAATTTAAATTATTATAGATTTTCCGGAGACATTTCAATTAGAGAACAGAATTTTAAGCGGAATTTTGAACACAACAGCTGTTTAATATAAATTTGAATTATAATCAATTTTTAATGGGAATATCAACTATAATAGACTTTTCATAGAAATTTTAATTGCAATATATTTTTAACAGAACTTTTAATTACAATAGAATTTTCCAACGGAAGTTTTAATGGCGATGAATTTTTAACAGAAATTTTAATAAGAGAATCACGAAGCTTCTGAATAATTCTAGGGAAAGAATAATGAAAGCTGAATCTCGGTTGACAACGGTGAAATCGTGTCGACGAAATCAAGCCCGTTAAAATCGCCGCGGGTACCACGGGAAACGTAGCGCGCGTCGCGAAAGGGGGTGCGCGCCGTGGAGCCGAACGGCCCTGACAAAACAATTTCATTTAGTTTCACGTGCGTTGAATTTCGGTCGCGCACTTACTTCGAGTTTCATTCGTGGGCGTGGGCGGGTCGTCGCGCGGCACCACGGTCCGAAGACCCGGGCGAGGAGCGAGTTTTCGCTTGGATAAAATGGTTAGTTTGTGGAGCATAGGCTGGGGCGTTTCCGTCAAAAACTGCTGCACACACCTCGGCCGCGGAATATCCAAACCGGCACGTACGGTCCGCAGCAAACTGTGCAGGAAGTCGGCGCGCGGATACGTTAGGGGTCCCCTGCCCAGAGATCATCACGCTCGCATTCAGGCTCGATCCTTGACCGACAATCATTCAAATGCCGTTTCAATCCTGCCATTCGCTACGCTCACCCACGAGCTTCTGCAATAGTCGTTTTTTATTCGAAGAAACCAATGCCGGTTATTTATATTTTTTTGAATTTATTTATTTCTGTATTTATTTATTTATTTATTTGTTTGTATTTTATATTTATTTATCAGTTTATATTTTCTACTTGTTTTTTTGTATTTTACATTTATTTATTTGTGCGTACTTTGTACTTATTCATTCTGTTGTATTTATATTTAATTATTTTTTAGTATATTGCATTTAAGTCAATCCTATTGCTCGATACCTTTATTGTTAAATAAAAATTAGGGTATTTAATAACAGGTCCAGGAAAGCGAAAGGCTTAAAGGCACAGCAATTGTTATATCGATCATATCGGCCAAGTCGAAAAACGTCGCCAAAAAAAGAGAGGGAGACTCGGGGGGCAAGGACGAATTACAGTAACCGCGACGCAGTAGCAGGAAGTTTGACGCGCGAGGATCCCGCAGGAGCATCGAAGGAATAGAAAAGTTCTCCCGGAAGATTTCATGGTCGTCGGATTCGGTTCACCGAGGGGTTGGGTTCCCCGGGGCTCGGTTCGAACGTCGGGTAATATTCGTAGACATCGGAGCCCTCCATTCGTTCTCCCCCTCGTTTGTCCTCGCGACGTCGACGGTTCCGCGCGATCATCCTTCACCGCGGAACCGGAAAAGTAGCTCCTCACGGCTCGTTTCGTGCATCGGTACTCTAAATACGTCGAATTAAGGCGACCCCCTCGGCGAACGCGCTCGAGCAGGCCATTCAATACCCCGGGAATCGTCGTTCGCCGTCGGTGTCCCAGTTTCGGTGAAACGTAACCGGGCGCTTCTTCATTTCACGCATCGATCCACCTGTTAATTTCTTCCCCTTCTGTGTCCTCCTGTCCTGCTGCGGCTTTTCCAACGAAACCTCTTTCCCTCTTCCTCTCCCTCTCCCACCCCCCCGACCCGAGAATAGCGGATTCGATCAAACGCGTCCCTCCCCCCCCCCCCCCCCCCCCCGTTTCTTCGGTTTTTCTGTGTCGTTACGCTTTTCCTCTTCCGTGATTTGTGGCGAAGCTCTCTAGCATTATAGAGGTGAACTCTGCCGGGCTAGCTTCTTCATTACGGTGAAAAAGAGACGATCTCTTCTCTGGGAAATCGAACTTCCGGCAACGAACGTCGATGCATTGGCGAAATCAAAATTTTGTCGAATGTCGAAGAAATCTAGGAAGAAAATGTTCTGTGGATATTTATATTTGCTAATTTATTTAGTATTATTGTGGCTTTCTATATTCTTACGGAGTATTATTTATAAAATTGATAAATCATCCCTATCAGGATAGCTTCTGTTTTGTAGTGAAAAGTAGATAGAAAATTAACATTTTTCAAAATTGCTACGAAAGACCTTTATTTAATATGTGATTTCAGATTTTCTATTCTCTTGAAAAGAGAACGTCCATACAATACATAAATCAAACATCGGTGTCCAAATAATCGAGCCTTTAAATAAAAGATAAATCAAATAACGACAGAGCAGAATTTCTCTAATTAATTAGAGAATCTTTGAAAGCGACGAGCGAACGACCGAATGTTTATTCGACGAGGAAACGTCGGTCGGTGTTTGAGAAAACGCGACGTTTGCGGGGGACCCGAGGTTGGCACGGGATTTTTAAGAAACCGTGGGGACGATTTGGAAACGCTCGACGAGCCACGGGTCTCATTAAACGACGCGGCGGCCGTGGCAAATATTTGCATCGATGGTTGAGCTTTCTGGTACTTGGGGATATCGCATTAGCGCTTTTCCCGCGGAACACACGTGTCCCATCGTCGTCGTCGTCGTCATCGTCGTCGTGCACACGGCGAATCGCCGGACCGCGGGTCAGCGGACGTACACGTAATGCTGACGGAGGAAAATTACGAAATTCGGACGGAATTTAAACACGCTCGGATGACACGTATTAATCGGCACGGCCGGCTAGGGCCGCGCCGAGTCGAAGCGGATTCCGCGGCAAATTCGGAGGATACGTGTCGTCGTTCGAGCTTGGATAATTTGCGGACGCGGAACGACCGGGTCCGTTGCCTCGTCCCCCCCTTCGCACGCGGCCGTGTCGCCTGTCTTTCCAATGATGTCGCGGTAATGCGCGCCGCGGAATTCTCTGCCGTGCGTGAACTGCGGCCAGGAGGAAAAACAGGGCGAATCGCAATTTTTAGATCATTTAAAACATGCATCTATCAGAAAGGACATCGTCAAAATAATGTTCTATAAATCTAGAAAAATTATACAATTTGAAACACTAACTATACTAATGCGTTAGTCAGATCTGCAGTAAAATTGCGACCTGACGAATGTCATAAATATCTCGTCGCGGATAAATGCATCTACGAACGCTCGAGCGCACCCTATTCACAAATGAGATACAATACCGAAATTGGAA
The DNA here is from genome assembly GCF_028453695.1 of Augochlora pura. Classification (NCBI taxonomy): domain Eukaryota; kingdom Metazoa; phylum Arthropoda; class Insecta; order Hymenoptera; family Halictidae; genus Augochlora; species Augochlora pura. The sequence continues at coordinate 20,736,762 of NC_135776.1, read as the reverse complement.
CGTTCCATTATCGGTTCCGTCCTTCTGTCTTTCCGCGTCGGTGAATATATCGTCGACCCCCGGTGACCATTGGCTGACAATTCCCGTCGATATAACGGAGGCTCGGAAAAAAAAACTGCTCGCCGTGGTCGAAATTTGAAAATGCAAATTCGGGATTGAAGCTTGCGTGGGAGGATAGGGGACGGCGGTCTGTTAACGCGACGGCGAGAAAACCTTGCATTATTTAAGAGTAGATCTCCCCGGCATCGCATAAATTTACGTGTTATTACATCGACGGTGTTAAGCTCCGCAGCGTTGCGCGCCGACCGGTCGATTAATTAGGGTTAGACAGAGGCGCACGATTATGCTACTTTGCGAGTGATCACGGCCATCGAAACACCGTCGCGTCGCGTTACGATTAATTCATCCGCATAAGAAATTGGTTATGGTTAATACGGGCAACTGTACCCTATCACTGCCATAATAAAATAGTCGAGAAACGTTCGCGCAATTTGCACGACGTTGAAATAAACGATACGGCAGGTTCGGCTGGTAACTGGAGCGTTTCAAGAGTTCAGAAGTTCACGAGTTCCAGCCGCCGTATTTTTCAAATTATTATCGCTCGACCTTCGAGCTGGAAAGGCCTCGTTGACCGTCGAAATGACGGCCGCTCATTAGTGTAATCGCTAATAATAATTAAAGGGCTCGCGCGTATCAGCGCCTGGAAATCTTACGGCGGGAGAGAAGTCCTCGCTCGGAGAGAAGTAAAAAATGTCGCTGCTGGCACGCTTTCAGCTTAATTGCAGTCGGTTTTTAATGTTGCACGGTATATAAGGTCCGCTTTTATTGGAATGCTTTCTAAAAAGTAATAGCGCTAATAGGTGCTTACACTGTTCAGCGAGAGGCCAGGTGTACGGAGAAGGGGTCATCTTAGAAATCGTCTTAAAAATAAACCCATAAAATCATTAACTTTAAACTATCAATTTGCCTTAATAAATTCTTTAAACTCTTCCACGATAAATTTGTATACTAAGGAACAATCTATTTAATTGTTGTTTTCTATCAACCACTTCATTTCATTCGATAAAAGTTTTTCTAAACATTCCTCTAGTTCGAGCCACTCACTCTGGGGGTACGATTGGGTTCAGAGTCGCGTAAAAAATATTTCCTGCGGTTCTTTTTTAATTTAATCTATACAGTTGAAAAGTAGACACTTTTAGCTGTAATTTAAGCTAAACGGCATTAAAAAATATTCACGGGAACACAACTAAAAATTTTTTCGAAATTTCCCTGTAGGAGCCATTCACCCTGGAGGGTAGGATTGACGCGCCATTCGGAATTATAATTTCCGTGAAACGCTGTTGAACGGCCTGCGAATAATACTAACAATGTTTCTCTGGCAAAGGAAGGCGGCGGCGGCGGCGGCGTCGGCCAGAGTGCCCGGGAAATCCAGTAGGGTCCCCGTCAAATGCACCGTGCAATCATAGAAATTAATTGCTGGCTCTTTCGGCAATCGTGAAATAATTTCCTCGAGAAAACGCGCCGGTGCCCGTTCGCTCGGCGAAAGCCTGAATGTCGCGAGGCTCACCTCGAACTTCGTTCACCGAATAATGGAATCGCGACATTCTCGACCATAATTGGTCGCCGCAGCTGCATCGGACGCAATCAGAGGCACTCGGTGTCGAAATTAAAACGCCGCTAAATCTTGCCTTGAGAAATTCATGTTCGCTCGGGCTGTAGAGCTTATTTCAAAGGCCAAAGTATTTAGTTTCTCGTGACACAATTTTTATAACACACGCCGCGTAGAAGCAAATACGGAACTTTGGAAATCAACATGTTTTATCTTTGAACGCGAATCGTGATACCGCGCAGCGTCTAGGATATAAGGCATACCGAGACAGACGCGCGACGCTGAAAACAGCGAAATTCATTTTTCCGTTTAAACGGGCTTCGACGAACGTCGAATATCGGGAATGGACTTTGAATCACGCGAACGACGCCGATTTTTCCGTTTCTATCGCGGCCGGCCCCGCCGTTATCCGACGATTCGTAGGGGAGAGCACAGACAAGGCCGCCGGCCCCGGGGAACCCGATGTATGTATGTATGTACTTTGAGAATTGATCAGGCCGCGATTCCGTTCGATCGGTCCGCTGTCACGCGCACGCAGCGATTGAAATTTTTCGTCGGAGGCGGAACGCGCGATGGGTCGCCGTCGAAGACACAGCGCGGTCGTCGAGGCGACGAGCCGCGTGCATCCCTTTTAGCGACGCGACGACGCGACGGTTTCACGAGAATCGACGTGTTCCGCGTCGGACGCGACGTAACCAATTCAAGAGAAACCTGTCCTTTGCGGAACAATTTCGCCGGGAGACCAAGGGCTCCGCTTCGCACTGTGCCGCTCGGCGAACCGGTTGGAAAATCAGACCTCGCCCCGTTGTTCCCAACCGCTTCAACCTGCTACTCGCAATCAGTCCCGGTGAAAGACTCGCTCCGACGCGATATCTCATATTCCTGCGAAAATCTCTCAAACTGCGTCAGACGCGTATTACGGCTGCTGTTTGTTCTCTTTCCTGACTGTTGCAATAAGACAAAAGCCATTCGACATCGCTTCTGGCTGCTTCGTACCGTTCGAACACGATTGATTCCCACGATAGCGTTTCTATACGCTCGCTTCGCTTCCATTCGTCCATTGGTAATCAATCGTGTCTCCCTTAATTTAGGGTAGCCAATAACTGCGTCCTTTGCCTATTTTCACGCGTAATTAAGATTTCAAGAACGGACGCTCTTAAAATACCACAAAAGTTACTTCGTTTCTCCGCGAAGCTTATGAAAACTCTTAAGAAAATACTGAACGAATGAAGATCGATATTCGATCAAATAAATTGTTCTAGGTAAGATACCTCAATATTATTTGTACTGGTGGGAGCGTGTTGATACAATACGGTCCGGGCTGTTTGTACAGAAACTCCTGCGCGCAGCCGGCATATATTAAGAATGTTGTACCATTTTACAAAAATAGATATAAAATATCGGATTCTAAAATATAGGACGGTTAAATGAAATTGTAAATTATGTTCCTTCGTTCGAAATTTGTTTTAAATTGCATTTCACGAGCAGTGAAGCAAATAACTATCTTTAATCGTCAGGCAATGTATTAAAATTACAGTAAAACAAAGCAGCGATTATTTATTTCTATTTTCGTCGTTATTTTGATTTTAGTAGTTCATCTGCTGCATCGATAAAACGATGAGTTAAACATCACCGTTCCCAACCGCATTTCAAACGAAAAGGGGTAAAAAACACACGAGGGTACGCAAACACACACAGGCTCGTGGGAGGGTGTTCTCTTTTTTTTTCGTTGTTGCTCGGTTCAGGTTTTGATTTGTTGTTTGGTGAAACTCGAGCAGTCGTTTCTGACGCGAGACCGATTGAATCCAGGGAGGAACTCTCTCTCTCTCTCTCTCTCCCTCCCGCGTGCTCGCGAGAGAGTTCGGATGTCGCGTGGAATACCGACCGACAAAGTTTCCATCATTTCCATAACATCCGGCCCCGGATGCTGGCTCGGCCCACGGATTTTATGCAAACGAATCACGCGACGATGATGTCCTTTGAAAGATTTCATTCGGCGAGAGGGAGGGTGGGAGGGTGGGTGGAGCTCCCCGACAGAATTGCGGCGAGAGAGCGCCGCATAAAAGCGTTTCGTTTCGGAAATCTGGCTCGGGGCGACTGTAATATTTAAGCGCTTCTTGCTTTTCAACCGCGATCACGATAGATCCATGTAAATTCATAGCCCGCGACCCCTGAATCTCGTTCGGTGGTGAAATCGCGGCGGATTTTTCGCTATCCATGGGCCGCCTTAGCCCTCCAGTATCAGCCGGGAAATTTTATATTTTCGCACCTCGACGAAACCATAAGGCATCCCTGAATTTTGAATATTTCTTAACTTATTCCTATTCGATCTCGCGCCAGCTATGTTGCAGATTTTTTTCATCGAGTACACTCTCCAGGTCATACATATCGTAGCACAGCCGTGTGGTGCCAAAGACTTATGGGACAACCCAACGGATATACGGGGAGAAGGATGACGCGTCGCGTCGCCGATCCATAAGAAATACTTGACGCCGCCGGCTAAATGAATTTAGCTCCGTCCATCGCGCCGCGGCGGCTAACTTTCCGGCGGGGAGCGAGTTGTCGCCGTCACGTGCGCCGGGGCCAGGCGCGTTAAATGTAATAGAAAGTCAGAAGCTTCTTGAAAAGTTCGAGCGGTTCGCTCTTTCGTGGAGTTTTCCAGCCCCCATTGCTATCGATTTAACCACTTGCCGTAACGTGTACTCGCCGTTCCCAGAAACTCGATATAAGAGCGAAGACGATGCGGGGGAAGAGTCGACAGGGGACAGGAGTGAGAGAGAGAGAGAGAGAGAGGGAGACCCCGTAGACACTTAACACGTTCGTCGCCGACAATTAGACACTAAAATCCCCACATAATTAAAGCAATTTAATTAATTAAAATAAAACTAAAAAGTTCACGTTTATCATAGGGGATAACGTTGGAGCTCTTTCGAAAGATCATAGTCGAATTCATTTTGCTCGAATATATTGCAATAAAAATAAATTATCAAAATTGGTCAGAAATTAATGTCAGCCAGAAATTGGTGACGCGGCGACGAACGTGTTAAACTGTAAAGACCCGTGAACTTCAAATTAATTTGAATGCGCGCGAACGTGTGGCGCGGGGGAGCGTCTTGAACGACAGGTGTGCTCCCAGGACGACTCGCGCGCCGCGCGCCGCGAATTTCCCGGCAGCCTCGTTTCACGCCAATCCTTTCGAGGGCCGCATAAGTAAGGCTTATGCGGATCGACAACCGGAAGCTTCCGAACACCTCGATCGCCAGGGAAAGACACGTTCTGGCATGATGGACGTGCGAATTTCATCTGTTTTTTGGAAACGCGATACGTAGGAATTAACCCCTTGCACTATAATAACTATAATATAACTATAGCATTATATATAAATAAATGGCAACTATAATAACGTGGTGAAGATATGAATATCATTAATTTCTTCTACATCGAAGTGAAAATAAATTAAATGAAGACAATACAGGAAACAAAAATTGTCTGGTCCTATTAAAGAAAATATAAGGAACAAATAAGTGCTGGTCAATGAAAATTAAAAAGAGCGCTGGTGCAAGGGGTTAAACATATTGGTATGTCGATGAAAAGATTAAAATAATCGTCGGTGATTTCGAGATAACCCGGCACAGTTACGTTAGCGTATAGTAACTGTATGAATGTCTGTGCCTTGCGAGTCGCGTCTCCTGCGAGGCGCAGCGCTCGATCGTTCTCCTGTACAGATGGAGGTTGCCGTTTGAAGCCGCAGGCCCGCGGTCCGGCGTTCCACCGTTGCACAGTGTGCAGTGATCGGGCGCGGTCGGAAAAGTGTCGAGGATTCGAATCTTGCCGCAAAATCGAGCCGCAAACGGTTCGCGGCCGTTCGGCGGACGGCCGTGAAACTATATAGAGGTGTAATTCCGCGCTGGCATCGTTCCCGGGCGGGCTGCGTATGGAAATTCGCGACAATCCTCCTCGGGTGCGTCGCAGTGACATTCCGTGCGGTGGAAGCGGGGGAGACGGGATGGGTAGAGCGATGCCGTAGACTCTCTGCGCCGTGGAGTCGGCGCGGAAATACCGGGAAATACGACGATCCGACGAAGCAATAAGACCAGCCAGTAAGTTAGAACGCTACCCCTCGTATTTCATGGCTACGAATTACTCGCAGCCACCGCCGTCGCCGTCGCCCGGATACCTGGCGCACACCGTCCGACAGGTGCGCGATGAGAAAGCTGCGGAACGCAGATTGCGAACGGCCGCGCGAACAAAGAAGAAACGGCGGTGCCGCGCGCGCGCGCTTGTCGATCCGCGACGAATTGCATCCGCACGGTCCGCGATTTACGAAATCCCAACGATAAATTCTCCGGCGAATAATCTCGCGAGGAAATCTCCTTTCCGGGCATTCCAACGATGATCGTTCATCCGAAAGCATCGATACTACCGATAGGATTTTCATTATTTCGTTGCTGAAATTTCCAGATGCCGATTAATACTGTTTTTTTTTCTTCCAAGGAATGCTTACAATTATTTTGCATATAGATATGAAAAATCGACTAACGATCCTCGGTTTGACGCAACCTCGCGAACAGGTAACGATAGGAAGAAGCGAACAATTTCGCCTCCGCGAAGCCACAGTTAAATAAACAAGCCCGGGCACACGATGAACCAGCCAAACATCGTTTCCGGTACTTATATTCAACGGTCCTGTAAAATCAGCCGGGAACAGACGTAAAATCCGGGTGGAACAAGGAGGGCGAACGGGCTTACACCGTCGAACGTAAAACGAGCAAAAATGTTACGACCGGTGGAATTCCTTCTAATAACAGAGAAACCCGAGGGGAATTGGCGCGCGGCGTACGATCTAATAACACACGGAGCCCCGGCTGATATGCAAATACAAAGGAGAAACGGCGGCTAGTGGGTCAAGCCAAATTTCTACGTCGAACGGGAGATCATTATTTCATTCCGTTTCAACCGTGTCCATAGGCACTCGATCTGAACCCGATCATCATCCCCCTTCGTGATAATCGAGTCGGATCGCTGATTTCAGCGTTTATGCTCTCCGGAAATCCAGAATTTCCTAAAGTAATCGTCTCTTATAACGTGCGCACGCGTCGGTCGCATTAACCCTTTGAGCTCCAAGCCGTTTCAGCTCTGAATTCAAAATAGTTATATAACGTTACAACAATTTTGAAGGTTAATACTGATTTAACAGAAATGAATGCTTCGAGTTGTTCGAGCAAGTATAAAATCATCGAAAAAGAAGAGACGTCCGTCGGCCGGCGTTCACTTATCTCCCGATTGACTTTTCGCAGGGCGAAACTGAAACGGCGGAAGCCGAGATCGAGATTCTTTTGTTAAGTAAACAGCAATCGTTGGCGGCGTCAAAGGATCGCTGGGAAGTGTACTCGGCTCGAGGAACTCTATTACTATTGACGTCGCTCCGACCTGGTGCGAGCCGCGTTTTTTTTTAAATGAATAGTTCGGCGTAGCAGAAGAGGCGCGGAAACAAAGGGCTAACGAAGTTGAAAGGCGGCTAAGTGGCTAATTCTGCGCGCGCGCGCGCGCGCTCCGACGCCGTTGTTCGATCGGCGATGTTTATGTTTACCTTGAGAACAATCGCGGTCTTCGAATTATTAGTCTAAAGGCACTTTGTGGCCTGCCTCGTTGCCTGTCGGCCGCAGTTTGTCATTTCCCTGGCATTCCAAGGTAATTATTTATATTCCAGACTGGATGAAATTTAGTTTAGTTTAGGAATTTAAAGTCACTTTCTCGCAGCGGCACAGAGTCTATTTTTCCCGTTTAATTAATAAATAATGTTAATAGCAGTAATTGATATAAATGAAATTTATATAGCAATTGATTTCAATTCTGACGATTCGTATCGATATATGTATGTATAATAAAATCAAAGTATAAATAAGATAACAGTGCAAGAATTTTCATTAATATAAAGTTAATTAATTGAGAAAACGAACCAACGACACAGCAATCGGCCACCCCCTACATTAACCGGTTACCACTGCCCTAACTTTGCCTGCCGCAAAAAATGACTTTTGCGTGAACCACCGCGCTCGTTTGTACACTTTATTCCACCGTTGTTAATTACGTTGAAAGTTCGACGGTCCTGTAATTACCGGCGAACGGCCGGAAAACACAACTGTCGAGCAACTGCCCGTCCGACTCGATTATCAATCGGAATGTCAGAGCAGAGCCCAGGCCCACTCTATTTTTCTTTCGATAGTGTGCGCAACGGTTTCGATGCGATCGAAGTACACACTTAAGTATAATTTACACAGCAAACTCGGGCAGCCCCGCGATTCCTCTGAGGCCCGACGTTTCAAAGCCCGTGGCCGAGCCACTTTGTTTGTCGCCGTGCATTCCATTAATTCACCGCCGCAATCACGGTTTGCGTTTCTGCGCTCAGTTCGCGAAATTCGATCGAACGCGCCAGTCCGCTAATGCTCCGAAAAAAATGTTCACCTGTCGACACTTTAAAATTTATTGTTGGCATGTGAAACAGAAATTTCTTTTAAATCCTATCGGCTCGATTTTTGTAGAAATGCAATTAAATTTTAAATCATTCGATTTCGAAGGGTTCGATTTTTAGGATTCTGTAGCTTCGTATTGCAGAAACGTTGGAGCGTTTAAATGAAAAATTTAGAAACGTGAATTAATTTCAAATATGGTAGAAACCTCATCTCTTATCGAAATGAATTAAGCGAATTCTAGTTATAAAATACGAACCACGAATAAGTGTAAACGGTACTGCAACCATATACATATTTCCATCTAACATAGACAGTCAATTTCAATATGCCAATCACGAGACACATTGTGCCGGCTGAAAACGTGAAACTTTTCGCGAGTGACCCGATTCGATGCCGAAAACGTTGTAAAACACATTTTTCTATACGACGTACACAATCTTTGCTAATGACCGACTGTATGACAGTCTGGATCATCAATACGCCCTACACTTCAATGGATTTACAACACTCCGGCTTGGTTTCCAAGGGTGGTCGAAAAACCGACTCTGATTGAAGCTGTCAAAATTCTCAGTTGATCGTGGTAGAACTGAGTTGACAAGTAGAACTGGTTTCGACTTTCAGCTTTTTTTTAAATTATGTAATTTGGAGAGCTGTATTTCGATATAAATTAGAATATAAAGTAATTAGCAAAAATCTGATTCAATGTCGTAAATATGTGCTACACATTGCGTCCAAACGCCAGGAAATATATGGTACCGTATACGTAGCGAAATCAGATCGTCGCTAAGCAATCGGGAGATCTGAGATTCGCGGCGAGCCGACGTTAAAAACGGGGTTTCGGGATTCCGGGCCTCGGATTGCCTTTGATCGCGCGGTTTCCTTTCCGAAGCGGCCCCGGCCGAGTTTTTTCCCGCGGGCCGGCAAGCTTTCCGTGCGAGCATTCAGAAATAATTCTCTGTACGGAAGTGCGTGCGCGGAAACGGCCGGAAGCGGGCACCGTGCGACGGCTTGGAAATTCATTTTCAGCCATCACTGGCACACCGCGCGACGCGACGCGACGCCAGCGTCGGCATAGAGTATAGAGCGTCGAGGGGGTGTGGTGGTAGCTGGTGCTGGTTTCGCCTGGTGGTGGTGCTGCTGCTGCTGCTGCTGGCCTCCCTCGATATATAGCGTTACGGGAACCGGATTAATAACAAAAAAGGCGCCGGTGTTCCCGAGGCCACGCGAGCCCCCGCGTTTTTACGAGCGAAATCATTCGGTCGCATAACGAGATTACTGCTGGCGCGCACCGTCGTCTCTCGTAACGTGATTAAGTGAACCGTGGAAAGATGGGGGAGGGCGAAATGTCGAGCACGCGGAGAGTTCTTCGTGGCCGTCACCGCGCCGGGGGTATTCTACGCGATATATGTATATATATATATTTCGACGTGAAAACGATCCCGACGGCTGCAGAAAATGTACGCGGCCACGTCGACCCAACGGCTGACGGATCGACCGCCGCGGTCTTCGAAAAAAGTCCGGTTCTCTCGACGAAATTCAATAACTTCCGTTCTATTCATCACGAGCACGCGGAGCAAAGAGTTTTTACTCTTATCCATCCAATTTAATTGTTCTATAATCATTCAGAAATTCCAATATCTTTTTGTAACTTTGTCATCTTGACCAACGTTAATTATATCAAGCAGTGTAATATAATCGATATTAAAGTAACATTAATATCTAATTAATATTCTAATATTAATATCTAATAGTCTAATATTAATCTTTAATATTAATGTTCAGTACTATTAGCGTACAGTATCAATCTCCAACAATAACGTTGAATATGAATATTGAACATTAATCTTTACAATCGAGCCACAATAGTTCAACAATTACGTCCTAATAATCGATCGATGATAATATAATATAAATCCATGAATCGTGCGAACATTCCGCGAATTCGGTGATTTTATTCGACGAAGTAGCACACGTCCGCGAAATCTCGGGATCGTTTCAACCTTTAAAAACTACTTTTCCACCGGAGGAATATTTACGACCGGATTACGCAACTTTGCCCCCCGACCGAGTTCCACCAATTTCCCGGAGCGTGTGTAATATTTTTAACAAAATAAGAATGCGGTCTGCCTCCCCTTCCTCCCCCTCCCCCTCCCACTCCCACTCCTCACCGGCGGGCCAAGTCTCCGTTCCTCCACTGGCTGCTCTCTCGAAAGTTTTAAGTGGCAATATAACTTCAATGGCACTCACGCGTTTTCGTTTGCGATTCCTGCCTTATTTCTACGTCGCTGGAATTTGCGTGAGCTGTGCTCGAAGTTAATGTGATTTGCCGCGCGATTGTTTCACCCCCCGGTTGCGCCGCCGACACGCTGCTGCAACTACCGGGAGGCTTAAACGCGACTGGAAATACTCCGCGCGCGCGTTGTCTTGTAACAATGGACAAGATGATGGTGCTTGAACTTCGCGCGATTTTCTATTATAATTTATGCGCGAACGGAAAAGCGTATTAGGAAAATTTTACCAAGAAGCGTGTCCCTAATTTCGAGATCTTTTTTTTCTGTGGAACGAACGTTTTCTGAATCGATTGTCGAGGAGACGAGTTCAGATGATAATATCGGTCGTGTGATTATATATTATTTAAGGTGGAGGACGCATTAACTGCTTTAATAACTGATCTTTCAAACGCGGACTCGTTAATTTAATGTTCGATGTATGTTTTCCCGAGTTTAATTGCTAATTAATTAAAAACTTATGCGCGACTGTCGCGTGGAAATGAAATGTTCGGAACTGCGCGAAAAAGTAGTAATTAAAAGTGTTTAATAAATAAATGATTACATCAGGGCAACACTTGTGGATCAGAAAATACTGGAAACAATAATGCCGTCACACGACCAAACGAATTACGCGAGTTTCGAGGTAACTTCTTATCTGTTGCAGAGGTATCCTGCCAATTACAGGCCAATTACAACGGAGCCAATAATTCCTCGTTAAAACGCGTTTATTCTCGTAATTAGGCCATAAATTTTTATTCGAGCTATACCGCTCTTACGATCGAACACACGGAATTAGAAATTCAAATGGAATATCCCGCGTTAATAGCTTCGGTAGACTCAACACGATAAAAGATAATTGCTTCGAATTAATTAAATTTTAACGCTAAACCTATCCAAGAGTCTGAAGTTTCTAGCAGTTAAAATAATAATAAATTATCAACCGAGTTGCGTGAAAGAATTAGTTTCTTCGTCTCTAATGAACGAAGTAGCTTCCGTTTTGGAACGAATTTCAAAGCGAAATTAAAAAACAATAAATGTTCTAAATAGACATAGTACCTCTCCCGCGTTAAGTTTGTTAATAAATTGTATTAAAAATCGTCGCGGCTATGTACGATCAATATGGCAGTCAAAGTGTCGAATACGAACGAGTCGTTTTCCGTTTTTCCTCGTCGCGTGTAATTTCGGTCGCAAATGATGGCGATCCCCGCGAGCAAACAATCGAAACGTATCGGCTCCCGTTTAATTATCAACAATACTCGGGCAGCTGAAACATTAACGCCGAATGGATCCGGGAAAGGCATCTCTCATCGCGACAACGGCCGGCCGATTATCATTATAATTTATCAAAGCGTCAAAAAGTACGAGCGGATCGGCTGACTTCGATTTATCTGTCAGCGATCGAAGAGCAAGAGAGAAAGAGAGAGAGAGAGAGAGAGAGGGGGGGGGGAGGGAATGGCAGAGATAGATCGATTGTTCGCGATCGATACCCGGAATCGCTGTCCAACGGGCGAGCACGCGCATACATCGATGCATCAACGATGCTCGTTTTCTGTTCAATGTACCGCTTAAACCGGTAATTATCGTAATGGTCATTAAGCGCGCGAACAAATAACGTTCGTTATCGGGATTTCAACACACGTGTACCGGACGACGGTGATACAACATTAGACCGGCTCGACAATTTCCGTGTTCTGTTTACGTAATGATCGTGCCTGACGTCTCCCTGGCACTCTGACTGCTGTTACGAAACAATCCCTCTCTCTCTCTCTCTCTCACTCTCCCCCCGTCGATGCTCGTTAAAAGATACTCAGTTTTTAATAAGGACCCAGCGTTGCTCTAATTAGAACGTCTTGATATTCACGGATCGCCGCGCGAGCGAACGTCGCATCGCCGGAAGAAATGTTATACAATGCTTTTCAAATTATTATTTATCACTGACACAATAACTTGAAGAATATTGGATAACGTGCTGGTTGCCATAATCGAGGGAGTGGTCAATTGTTTGATCATTGAAGAACATCGATAGGCTTTTCGTTTTCTATATCTGCGACCGATTAGAATGATTTCTTAAAGAGACATTGACGAATATTTATGTCTCTCCGTGGTTCTACCGTGTCATATCACAAACTTCGAGTTAATAATAATTTATCTCCGGAATGACCAGTCTCTGGGAACTCCAAGATTACTGAAATTCGTCAATCAAGCAGGAACGTCAATTTACGCAAGACTGTCTCTGTCTCTCTGGTATCGATAGTGTTGCTGCTAAATATGTGGTTAAGACGAACAAGCGCCGGTGTCAGCGTAACAATAAACCGGAAACGGAATCCTTTGCGGTGACCGGGAACGTGGGGGGGCTTGTGCGAGTATATTCGCGTAATCAAGCAGGTGAACGGGCACGTACTGAATAACTCCGGCCCCGCTTAGTCTGGCAGGCGCAACAGGTTCGGTGTGCTCGGCGCACAAAGGTTTGCTTAAACGCACATATTCGTTCCAATTAATCGCAAAATTTTGCTGATTTAAAGCGAGCCGAACTCTGTCTGCTCGATGATCCCTACGGACGCTGTTATCGGAGCGCACTTTGCTCGCCGCCGCCGATTTGTCGATCGCGCTCTCAGCATCGTCTGCCGGTTTCACCACCGTGTGGAATAACCCCATCCGCGATTGACTCCGAAGCCAATCAGCGCGAGTCTATTAATCCTTTGCGCTCGAAGCGAATCTAACTGTAAATTTAAAGTCATCTCGCCGACTTATAGCATCTCCATTCCGTACGACAGAGTGCAGTTTGTGCATTAAAATCGAGAGGCTGGAAATTTAAAAGTTATCCGAATATTGATAGGCTCGAAAGTATAAACTGCCAATTAACCATCATTATTCGGCTGATGAGAGATTTACCGAGCCCTCGCGGAAACGCCGATTATTCGGCCGAGCTGCGTTATAAATCGTTCCGAGCAGGTGAACAGGTAACAAGGCGCGGTTAATAGCGGCGGCTAATAAACCGACCGATGAAATTAAGCCGAAAACAGTTCATAGAACGGCGGCACCGATAAACGAGGGATCGGATTATCGCGGTCATAGGGGCGAGCCTAACTGGCATGGGCGACGCGAGAATGGGGGTGTGGAGGGTGGGATGCGAGGGCGTCGCGACGAGGCGCGACGAGGCGCGCCGCGGCACCGAAGAATCGCGCGATCGAGTGAAAATTGCGGAATTGCCCTTCCAATCTGGCCGCAATTCCCAGCCCCGGAGATCGTGTTTTATGTAGAGAGGGTGTCTCCCCGGTTGTCGTGGCTACCACTCTCGCCCCCCGTGAACTCGGGTTAGGGAATGAACGGAGACGGAGCAACAGGCGCCGGATATCGACTTCTCCGCGAAAACACTGGGGAGGAAGAAGAACCATGGAAGAAAGAGGGACGAAGACCGGGACGCTCCCCGGCTTCTCCCCGGTTCGCCGGCCTCTCCGGAGAGGGTGGATCGAGTTTCACGTTGAATTACAGTGGACACTCATTACCTGGGAACGATATCGGACGGCGCGGCTTGTCTGGCCGCTGAGGAATCCCTCGATACCTCTAAATACTGCGGCTAATTCGTTTTCCAACTGATCTCCTGATTTAACCCTGGGCGCCGCGACAGCGTCATCGACTCGCGATGAATATTTCATACAGAATTTATTGTTGGGTTTCTTAAATAAATATAATGTTATCTCGACAGAATAACGCGTTACCGAATAAAGAATAAAATAAAGATTATAGACTGTGGCTTTTGCATCGGAAGATTGAAATCTGATTTGTCGCAAATGGATTAAAGAATTTTGCACAGATAAATGAATTTGATTCGAATGGAATCTTAACGCGACAAAACAAGATTATGCCCGACGCTACGCTTTTATCACCGGGAGTAGACTCGGTTGTATCTGATCGACACGGTCTGGGGGAAAGCCCGAGCCCCTCAGCCAGAAGAGCAACAGGTTCGGCGGATTCTTCCTAAAAGAAGGTACATCCCTCAAGGAATAACTATTACTTAGAAAGACGTCTGCGCCTCGGCTGAGGAGGGTCTCGAAATCTCGGGTCAAAAATCTCTTTCAGCCGAGGGTGAAGCTCGTCGAGACTTATTCCGGTGATCATCAATAACCCCTGTCATTGTGATTCGCGCGGCATCCTCTCGCTGATCCGCCGGAACGTGTCTAACTATCGAACCTCTTGTCGGATATCGTTCGAATTTTCCTGCATAATGAAATAGCCTAATTCACGGTAAATATAGTAAAGAGATTTACTTTCAAAATTTCTGAGATAATATTAATATTAGTGTGATACTAACATTTTATTAATATTATAGGGAGTTTAAACATCAACAGAATCTCATGCACATTTCTTAGGAGAGAAAGAACTTAATATTTATAACATTCCTATATATTGTACATATACATATTGTATTGGCATACTGTATTTTATAATTGGTAATATAATTATGGGTGTAATAGATCATAGAATTTTATTTTTGAAAACGTATTCCCGAAAACGAAGGAGACCTCTCGGTACACGCGACACGGTGAAGGATTTTGGGTGCGCGTGGCTGGCGGCAGCTCGCTAATTTGCCCGATCAGCCGCCGAAGGGTGTCTGATGTCGGAGTCACGTGACAAAGGGATCTCGTAGTTATTGCAGGAGGTGAGAGGCGAGAGGCGAGAGGCGAGAGGCGAGAAGCGAGAAGCGGCGACCTCCGTGTCAAAGGCGAGCTGGTCGATCTAAGATTCGTAGTTGGCAGCGCGACGTAGCGCGGCTCGTGGTTGCCATAAAAGACGAGGAGAGCACGGAGTATGGCACTCGGTCCGAGGCCAAGAGCAGGTTGCGGCGGCTATTGGATTCCTCGGCGTTCCGCCGTGGGTTCAGAGCCCCGACCGGCAATTATTCTCCGGCAACCATATCACGTTGCACTCGCCTAACATCCGATCCGTATAATTCGATATGCTTTGACATCCCATCGGTCGATTCGGTTGCTTCTTCCTTTCCGCGAACACCGCGGAAAACACTTTGTTGTAGGTACGGTGGTTCGGACGATGGTCGCCGCACCTCTTTCGCACCTCGTCGGATAAGGTTCCAACCTTTTCTACCTCGTCGACGGCCAAGTGGCTGACGGCCGACTCGCCAGCCGAGGAGATGTTACGGTGTTTTGTATCGCGAGTTATTCGGCTCCCAGAGAGCCTTATCGAATGAACGTGGCGCCGGGGTGTAGCGTTTCCCGCTGATGAAAGCTGCTGATGGGGCTCGGGCTCTTGAGGATCCACGTGATAGATTAGTTTCGCCGGGATGTTGCGCGGAATTTTGAGAATTTTTAGTTCCTTGTTCGCTTGCTTGCTTCCGGTTCGATAACCGAGCCAGAGCTGAGCTCATCATGCTCGGTGGTTACAGAGCAAAGGGCCGTTAAATTCGAATGTTGTATCTTGGAAGGGTTCTGGTTAGAGATCTCCATTGAGCGTGCACCTCATTTTCAACACTTATTTCTTAGCAGTTTGTCGAATAAATATCTGCACGAAATAAGAGCCAAAATAGACCAACCCCCTAAAGTTGTAGCAATTGAATTAACCAAAGTTGGACGATTAAAATCAACCGATTACATCGTAAACCACGATGAATTTCCCAGAGATAGCCCATTACATCCCCACATTATGCCAGAGTCAGAACCATCGACGTCCAATAAAGGTTAAAACTTGCCCGTAGTATAACTTTGCCAATAATAAGATCATCGGTGGAGCGACACGGTTGATCGATATTTAAAATGTTCTTAAAGGGTTGCGGGTCTCGGCCGTCCATTAATCTGGAACGGTGTCCAACTACGCGGCGGAAAACTATTAGAATGGGTGTTTGAGTTGGAAATCTCCCGAGACGGCTGGAAATCACGACAAGGAGGGTAAGTTGAATTTTTATTACGTCCGGAGCAGCGGAGCCGCACCGACGTCGTACCATAAGTAGCGCGAGACCTTAAGATGTAGGACGTGGGACTTTTCTACTTCACCGGTGACCCCTTTTAGCCCCGCCATTTCTATACGGGGCGATCCACTTCGAAAGGCACTACCTGACACAGCTTCCTACAACCCTTCCGATCTCGGAAAAAGACGGGGCAACCCGGCCACACCCTTCGTCCACTTCTTAATCACTTTTTTGCGCTCGAAGTAGCTTTACCTCGCGAGAGCTTAATTATGCATACTACCCGCATAATGAATTTTTAATATTATGGAAGAATAATACGTGGACGATTATTTCATGCTGGGATCGTTGTCTCGCGAGCCGTTAATCCGAGAGATAGCAGTGTTTTATAAATTCCATTAAAGAACGTCATTCTTAGGAGTCTTTATTGTTTGTAGATCGTCGCGATGATAAACAGTATTGAATAATTATTTGTTACTCCGTCAAGATTGCCAGTCTGAGTGAACATAAATTTTTATATTACTAATAGATGTTTCTATTAAGTTTGAAATGCTGCAAACACGACGGGGTAGCGAAATTTTATGAAAAGTTTCCATCGTATCCTTTCCGGTGGCACCGGAAGTGCCTGGTTATTGAGTTTAGGGTAACGCGCGTTCGCCAGACAGCTGACGCGGCGCGCTTGCGTTCGCGACTCACCCTGTACATTCTCGGATACTTTAAGCTTCACTCGAGGGCAAGACAGCTCTCCCGTCAGCCCCTAAGTTGCTTAGTTTACGATGCATCAGCTAACCATGATTTTCCTCGTTGAAAAATCGAGCATTAGGAAAAGGATTCCCGTCGCCGGGTAAATCTAGATCAAGCTCGACGTAGGGCGTGGCGGCGTCGTAGGGCGAGAGGGAGCTCCGGTACCTCTCGCGCGCGCGGCAAATTTTCCGTGAAACGCGGGGATAAAATTCGCGACGCCCTGGCAATCGCGTAACGGTAATGGGAGGCGGATAGCATCGACCTCCTTGGGGGACGGTTTGTCGAAATTTCATTCGGTCGCCGCAGATAACTAAATGGATTTTATTATCGCCCAACGATTTACTGTTCCATTAAAAACGAATTTTTTAAATGCCGCCCTGACCCGAGCTT
Organism: Augochlora pura; assembly: GCF_028453695.1. NCBI lineage: Eukaryota > Metazoa > Arthropoda > Insecta > Hymenoptera > Halictidae > Augochlora > Augochlora pura. The sequence goes on along the minus strand of NC_135776.1, from coordinate 20,719,359 downwards.
AATCATTTTTTTATTGAAAAATACGTGACGAATATCAGTTAATAAATATAAATATAAATCGATTGAAACACTACAAGTTGAAATACCATAAATTGAAACACTATAAATTGAAAGACAATTGGTCGATATAAATTATAAATTAGAAACGAAAGTACGCATAATCGCGCGACCATCGACGCTTCCATTCCAAGATCGACGCGTTGCAGACAAAATCGAAATTCCTGTTATGGTAATCCTCGACTTTCCCCAGGTAAAACCATGGCTCGGCGAGCTCTCCGTATCGGCCAGTACATTTTTCAGATCGGTCGGTATCCGAGCCGGCGCGCAAAAGTATCATGCCCCCCCGGGCGCCCCATTTACTTTATCCGGCGATATAAATCACGGAGTAAAATTTCCCCGTAAAACAAAAACGCGCGCCGGCCGTGTAAATTTTACGAGAAGTAAAAATCCCCGGGCAATTCTTATCGAATGAGGTCGAATTCTTTTGTTTTTCGCGTTTCCCCCTCCGAAAAAAAAGGAACCCGAACGCACTGTATAAACCGTGGAAGCCTAGCGATGTTAATCCGGTTTGTAATTCAACCGGTCTCCGGAAATAAAAAGTTGGTTATCGACGACGGCCTCGAGCTGGGGGAGACGAGCCTCCTTTCGGCTAAATAAAGTCGTTCGAAAGGCGCCCGGTTAACGGGGATCGGTTGAAACCCGAACCGAGCTCCTCCCCCCCGCGCGAACTTTGAGATAATGCCGCGCGCGTTTCGCCGAGGATACACCGTGGTATTCAATAAAGGAACAAAGACGGAGACGTAAGGAGAAGGTGGCGAGAGGCAAACGGGTAGCGCTCGCGTTCCTTTGTACATTAAAGAAACTTTGTAATTTCCGTCGTAATACGCAACGCGGACTTTATTCCGGCGAATAATCTTTCAGATGGAAACTACCCCCCTGTCGTCGCGGTGAAAACCGAGGAACGTCCGTCGCGTCTCCGGCCACGTTTTTCCTTTCCTTCTCCTTTACTTCCTTCTTTTAACGCCACGAAGTTTCGAATTACTACGCCGAGATTTCTCGGATACCGTAAAACCCGCTAATAATTCCAGCAGTCGAATGAAAACACCGCAGTTACGCGGGACCATGGTTACCTCGGTCGCGTGACGAGCGCCGCTTTCGATCTCGGATTTTTCTTCTTACACACCGGTCACACCGCTACGAAATTCCTTTCGTGGCGTGTAGATCGCTGGACAGCGACACGGACATTTTTTAGCAGCCGGTCGACGACGAGAGACCGGCTTAGAAATTTTTTATCAGCACACGCTGATCGTTAGCGGTTACCCCGGGATATATTTTAGTAGCCTTGCCGCCATTATAGGTCATCTTTGAATCGTGTTAGTAGCGTGTCCGTTATCGGATAACATCTAGGAAATTTTTTCAATAGCGTATTGATCATCGCGGACTAGCCTGGAATTTTTTTAATAGCATGTCGATCGTCGATCGTCACAGAAATTTTTTTAATAACTTGTCGATTCCTGGGGATCGTGCCCCAGGGTGCTTTTAATTACGTGTCCGTCATTTGTACGTCAACGCGAAAGATTTTTAACAGCGTGTCGGTCATTAGACATCGCATCAGAACTTTTTTAATAACCCGTCGGTCATCGAACATCATCTTCGATAATTTTAATAGTCAGTCATTGGAGACTAGCATTTTGGTAATAGGCATATCGATCGCTAAAACCAGCCACAGAATTTTCGTTAGCTAAGTGAAACTCAATTTTAGATCTTCGTAAATCCCATTCCCGATATTTAATTGTAATATCAGCGAGCCAGTAATTAATTATCTTGACGCGACTATATTTCACTTTTCAATCATAAATGCTCTGCGACGAATTAAATAATTTCAGCTCGTTAGAGTCCGCGGAGACTGACCGCAAACAAAATTTCATACGGTTTCAGTTACACTTCTAATTTACTCTAACTATAGCGCGAGCGAAAACCTCGAAATTATTTTCCGTGAAAACGCGCGAAGCGTTAAGAATTGGTTGGACGGTATCTCTTCGAGTAATTTCGTTAATAATACACGGAATCGCATGAGGAAGCAACGATTTTACTGATCGATGACGGAAGTTTTATGTCCATCGTTCATCCCGGCCGCCACGATAACGAAACTACAGCGAATTAAATATTTCTGCGCTACGGAAAATTTCTCGATCGAGCTGACAAAACTTTTCAGCGGGCGCCTTTGAATCTTTGATGACAAGGAGCGGTGCACCGGTTACTTGTACATTGTTAACGACGATTAAAGTTAGATCTCTACGAAGCCCGTTTAACCATTACGAAAATACGATCTGCTACTAATTAACATTCAACGTTCTTTATACTGTAACAATTTTTGTAAACGTGGAAGGGAACTTCGGTGTAGACACGAAATTTTACCGCGGACTGGAATCTGCAATTTTTATTACAAGCTTCTCGTTATTATTTTCATTCCGTTCCACCGCGGCGTGGAATAATTTTATCAGAAATTATTCTCCTCTTCTTTCAGAGGTCTTACGTTAGGGACATTATTGTTGCAAGTATGTCGAAGCGAGTTCTGTCGTTGATAAGGAATTTTCAAAATTTTTCGTAGAGGAATTAATTAATAAACGAATAATCGAGCAGGAATAAAATTGTGAACTACTAGTAGATGAATTCAGCTAATCCGAATTAATGGAAAAAATTGACATCAAGGTTACTATCTATGTCTTATGAAATAAAGAGCGGCAGAGGAATCCTTGGTGTTACGCAACCAAAATCAACGGAGCCGCCATTTGCGATAGCAGCAGTTCTGGGCGAATTACCAATTCAAAACCGTGTGATTCTGCAAAATACTGAATCCCGTTGATTTCCTCACGTCGCAGTCGCGTATAAACACGCATCCTCAATCTAATTAGCACGGTGCGGCGCCGCATGCAGCGCGGAACCGTGGATGCGCCAGCCGCGAGATCGAGCATAATTTCCGTCGATTAAGCCGGTCGAAGGCCACGGAATTATTATACAAGGTAACAGGAGAAAAATACCTCGCACGATCGCGATCAAGCAAATATCGTTGTCGATCAGAGATTAATAAATCACCGGGATATCCTTGCAATTACGCTTATACGGGATATTTAAACAAACGTGAGTTCTCCAAGGAGGCGCCTCTTCAGATTATTTAAAGTTCAATATCGAAATTGTGTCAAGGTTTATTCGAAATATTATTTGAAATATTATTCGAAATATTACTCGAACAAAATTGAATTCAAAGAATTTATTTCAGATACAATAAGAACATAATTCTTTTCGAAGAATCCCTTGGAAATATTATGCGGAGAAAATGTTATACGAACAATTTATTCGACGTATTCTACGAATAAAATTTCGTTCGAAGCATTGCTCGAATATATTCGATGCGCAGAATTTATTCAAAATATCATCGAAACAAAATTGTATTCGAATAATGGCCAGGGCTCCGATTCACGGACAGCGGACGTTCCCAGGCAATTCCCAAGCGTGATAAATCATTTTAATAGAAGGCTCATGAATCACCGTCCGAGCACAGAAAAGAAACGGAAAGTGAAAAGAAGAGGAAAAATAGCCGTGACGGCGGAGCAGCGACTCGAAAAATGAATTTTCTTTTTTCCCCGGCCGCGGATTCCATCGGATTTTGTTTGCTCATTATCCTGGCATCGATACGAGCGCCCCGGGGAAATATGGGGCGGAGGGGGGGGGGGGGCAGAAGAAGAGCTTCCGTGAGCTACGACATCGAGCAATTAATCAACCGCAACCGTGGCCGTTTATCAGAAAAACCTGCCACCTTTTTCCACGGCCGCGCTGTATCTTCGAGTGTTTTATTCGCTGCGATAAGGCGCGCGGCTCATTAGTTGTCTATTTATCATTTACTATTCTCGTCCCTGTCTCCTTTTTCCGAACCGTGCGCTCGCCGATGCGAAACTGTTCTGAAGCGTGGCATTGGCAGAGACTATGGATTTTTATGGATACACGTTTGTAAATATAAAAATTCGCGTGTATATGGAATTCATTGTCGGAATTGGATTACAAAAGGCGTTATTCAATGTTTCGAAAACTATGCACTAAAATGCAACATGCCGGGAAACAAGCGAATATCGAGGCTGTGAAACAACTCTTGTATTTTTCGTTACGGCAAAAATATTATGCTGGAAATTTGAATAAATTCTGTAACTCTTGTCGGACAATTTTTGTTACTCGCTTTCAGACCTCGGTATATTTAGCGTCAAACATTCCGCCGCCCTAATTGGCAGGCATCCGAAGAACGTTACTAATATTCGCCGTGCTCTCCTTAGCCTCTGCTCGTTTCTAAATGTTGATTTCACGCGGCATTAAGCGTATCTGCTCGGAAAGGAGCCAGCTTTCCATAGATAGCTTGCCGCCGGTAAGAGTATCGTTAAGAAAATTTCGAAAAATCGTTGCCCGTGACGGGGGGCTCTCTCGTAACCATTACCATAACGCCGATATCCGTTGCGCGCGGCGACACGCGTCGGTCATTAAGCGCATCCATTTGCCATCGCTCGAAAGCGGATCATCGGGACAAAATCATTCGAGCTTTAGTCACCGCCAGCGAATCCCAAATTCGCGGCGCGGGCGGCACCACGCATTCTAGCGACGGAATTTCTCGACGCGTCGACTTTTTTCCCCCGCGAATTATATACGCGACCCGAATAAATAAATTGTCAATCAGCGGGTCCCATTCACGCGGCGCGAAATTTCTAGAACGCGCCCCGACGAAAATATTTAATATCGACAGACTCGATTATTGGTCGAAAAAGCCTGGTAAATTATAAAACAATAGATCCGGTGGATATATGATACATTGACGATTGATGGACCGAGTTGAAACGAAAATACTGTCAACGAAATATCCTCGGGTTTTTAAAAAAGATTCGAGAGAATTTCATCTGTTTTAGTTTTTACTTAAATAAATATAATCTATGCAAGGATAAAATATAAGCTTTAGATTACGGCTTATATTTTTACGGCGACCGATGTTTCTTGGAAAGCATGACAAGACAGAATATCTCAAGACATTTTGTTTTCCATAAATCAGAATGCAAGACAGAATTTATCAAGACTTCTGCATTTTTATTCCCACAAACAAGAACAACAGAATTTATCAAAACCACCACATTTTAAACCTTATTCTATGCTTAATTTACAAAATCGTCGAACCGTTTTCAAAAACGGAAACGTTACGATTCCAAGAAATTTAAAAAATCGGAAACGTATACCTTTGACAATATATATTTTCGACGGAACACCGTCGATTCCCATAAAATTCGATATTCCAGCCCGGCAAAGCGAAGAAAACAAGCGAATAGGAAATCAAACAGGTCAAAGAGCACACGCTTCCTACGAAAACATTTTTACCCTGTATATTCTATTCTATCCTTTTGACAACAATGGCGACTGTAAAGTCTCTCTGCCGAGCCGTGTACAACGTAGGAGAGAGAGAGAGAGAGAGAGAGAGAGAGAGAGAGAGAGAGAGATAGAGAGATGAAAATTTCGAGGAATCGACGGGGTTTATTGTGAAATTTGTCGAGGGACCGCTCCTCGGATTGCGGAACGACAATTGAGAGGTTCGAAGCGCGCAGTCACTGACACGAATAAAAGGAGTCCCCCGTGTGTTTAAAGACCTCTAAATGCAGCAGCGAAGGGAACAAGACTTCCGATTGCATAGACCGCGAACGTTCCCTGAGAGAGGAAAAGAGAAAGAGGAAGAGAGCGAGAGAAATAGAGAGATGGAGCGAGAGAGAGAGAGAGAAGGAGAGTGAAAGAGAGAGAATAATGTAGCGGCAGAGCGGCAGTCGTTGAAGTTGTTGCGCCGCGGTATTACGTATGATGCACACAATAATGGGACAGTTACGCAGTTTGATAACAGTGAAAACCCGGCAACAGATACACTTGTTGCCCAACGGTGCGACGAGTTGCGTTAGACAGGCGAACATTTTGTTGGGAACGCGTAACGATACAAGCTTGATTGCCCGCCTTAATTAAGAGCACATATATCCCGGTCAGTATTATGATATCCAACGGCACGGCCAATTAAACGTGATCTAATAACCGCTGGTAACTCGGCCGCGAGCCCCGAATAAAATCGAAAAACCGCTTTTGCTATCGGTCGACCGTAATTTATACGTCTTGCGTCCGAGCCGTTCCTTTCAACGAAACGCGCGTCAAGTTCAACTGCCCTCGTCGATATGCAATATCAACCCTATGCACAGCAACGAGTCATCCGATCGAGGTATCTGCGATTATGCGTGATCTGATCATTATTCGTTTCTTCCAAATCGAAACTAATAGATCCGCGCATAAATTCGTTCCAATTTGAATTGAAATTTCCCGCATGATATAATAATTGCCTCACGGGCATGTTTCATATGTTATACGTCATATGCGATTTTCTCCTGGTTAGATATGCAATTGTTCAGGTATTAATTTCACGCGAACACTAAAGTGATTAATTTTCTGACAACACTGACAAGAGAATGGTTCTCCGAGAGAGATTCGACGAATAAATAAAAAAAACCATACCGATCCGTCCAGATGGAAAACCATTCGATCAGCTCGACTAGTAAACTATTCCAATTACACAATGATTTTCTCCGTGGATTCGTCTCGGGTCGGACTTACTCACCTGAAAGCAGAAAAAATAAGATATTTGAAATCCAGATACATATAAACACGGCGGACAAATAAAACGGATAAAGATCGAAAGCGGATGCCGTGCGTTCCGCCGATATTTCCGAGAGTTTAGTCCGTTTAAAAAGAAAAAAGGGAGGAGAGACGGCAAATAGAGGAAGTATCTTTTTCGCCATTCTGGAGGCGCATCGCGACACGAGCACCAGCCTCCGGAGTTCCCGCGGCCGGAGTTCACGTGAATCTCCGAGCGTTCGCAAATCCAGCGGGCAAACAGGCAAACTTTTCACGAGATTTAAGTCCCCGGTTGTACAAGCAATTCGAACGAACCGCGTCGTTTCGCTCCGCTCGGATCTGCTTCGCTCCGCGCGTTGGATCTGTGCGTGTACCTCGCGCGGAACGAAACCTGAACTCGTCGCGTGCCGCAGGGTCCAGCCTCTGTGCGACACTCGTTGCCATTTTTTGGCAACTCGTCCAAAATGTACTCGCTGCATAGCGCATCGTTTATCGAACAAAAATTATTAAGGTGATCAATTTTCGACCGAAATGGCTTAATAATTTGTTACAGAAATAGAAAGATGCTTCGATTTGTGTAAAATCGATGTCGCAGGGTATTTTTATCCATTTTTCTTCAAACCTTATCTTAATTATCTCATTTCGGTGGAAGTATTATATAACATAAAAATATATAATTTCAAATACCATATCTCTAAATAAAATTCGAGAATGTATAAAATTGTAATCGCGCGCGCGCTGGTAAAAGGGCGAGGTGTCGAAAATCGATGGGACGTCGTCCCGTGGCATCGCTTGCCGCGCAGAGCGTCGCGTCGCGTCGCGTCGCGAGAGGAACGAAGTGCCCTCGTCGCGACACAAAGGCGGCACACAGAACAGTTCAAGCAAGAAGTCATAGTACACCTAGACGGCCCTGGGTAACAAGCGTCGCTTAATTCTTTTTTCCGTTTCCTTTTTTTCCCCTCCCCTCAGTTCTTTTTCCCCGCTCCATTCTTCCTTTCCGTCTTTTTTTGCGTCGACGAAAAGTGTATCTAGGCGCGTAAACCGGCGCCGGGCCCGAATGACACTTCACCGTTTCCCACGCACCAGCCCGGCCGTAATTATCGCGTGGCTCCGTTTTCAACGAGGCTACCCCGAGCTTTCTGCATTCTCTGCGCCGCCTCTCCGCTCTCTTTCTTTCATTTTTCCGCCCGTCGTTCCTACGACCGTGTTTGCTCCTTCCGTTTCTCCCGGTTCCTCGCGGTTTCGATTGCTCGTTCGTTGCCTTCCCTCCTCGATTACCTATTCCATTCTATTCTCCATTGCTTCAAACTTTTATGCATTTACGACAAAAGTGGGTAGCTCAAATACAACGCGTTAAATGCAGGACGATTAAATGGATAATTTGTCGATGCCTTTTCTTTATTTTTAATAGATTAAAGTAATTCGACAGCAAACGTTTTCATGTTCTCGTAACGTCAGCATCAAGCAATATTTATTTCATCTATTTTATTAATCTAGGAGAAGTATCTAATATTTTCAAAATTATACCTTAATAAAAATTTCTCAGTTCTTCAAATTGCTATCTGAATTTTCCCACATTTCTCGATTTATTTCTCTTCTCTTTCGTACTTCAGCCCCACGCTTTCATTTCTCTTAATTGTCTCTAATTTCGTCCACCTCGAATTTTGTTAATGTTTTTCTACTCCTACCCCGTCCGTCTATTTATCTTCGGGTTCTCTTTGTTCCGACGCTACGCTCTGGGCCTTTATTTCTAATTTCCCGCCAGACCTTAATTATTCGTTCTGTCCGTGCCTCGTGCACGAAATAATTCACCTGTCCTTCTGGTCACTTATTTCCCTATTCATTTATTTCCCTCGTGCATTTCTTTGATTAATCTTCTCGTTGATCTCTCATGCGTTGATCTCTTTTCATTGTGTTAGAAAATTTAATATTTTCCTTTCAATTCATCGATCCAATAATTAATTTCCTTCTTATAATTATTTTCTTATAGTTTATTCATTTCTCATTATCGTTCATTGATTTCTTGCTCGCTGCCCGATATTTCCTCGACTTTGTGAATATTTTTTAATCTTTTCTACTTAGACGTTCCCCGTATATACTTTTCTCTTTCTCGCCGTTCCCTTGCCATTTCTGTGATCTCTTTCTCTTTCCTCTCTATTTGTTTTCCTCTGCCACTGACCTCTCGGTCGTTCTTTTTACCCTCCCGATCCCTTCGATATTTATTAACGTCTTTCTCTCACGGATCCTTCTTATTTCTCTCTTTGACCGGCGTTTCCTTGCTATTTCTTCGTTTTGTTGCACCTTTTGCAGCTTCTCCGTCTGCTTTATTTTTCCGTCTGTCTCCTTCCTTTATTTCTTTCTCTCTCAGTATCTCTTACCATCTTTTTCAGTTTCTCTCTCTTTCAGTCTCTGTCCCTCTCTCTTTACTCCTTTGTGTCCTCCTTCCTCCCCGATCCTTCAAAAAAAGAAAAAAAAAAGGGAAACACATTGCCATCCCCGGGAACCCCGGGGTCGTAAAATTCCAACGGATGCAGAAAATTGCACGCGACGAGGAACAAGAAAAGCCGGTGGCCGCGCGAGAAGGACACGCGAGGGGATGTTACGTCTGGAAACATGTAACAGCGGCCGCGTCCTCCGGCTGCTCCGGCTGCTCCGTCTTCTCCTTCCGCGGCCCCACTCCTCCCCTCCGCCTTAGCAACCCCATGGGGAAACTTCCGCGGTGCCGCACCTTTTGCATCGCATTCTTCGGGTTCCCGCTCTTATGCCCCCGGCTTATGTTTAGGGAAACCTTTCCCTGCTGGCGGGCACGGCCGTTAGTATCGTTCACGAGGCCGCGCGACGATGTGACACGCCGGCCAACGGGGGCGCGTTCTACCCGCGTGATAAAACGATTTCAATAGGAATTGCCGCGCCGAGGATTTCCCTGTTAGCCGTCGAGATGGACGACAATCGAGTAGAATGCGCCACCTCTATTGCGCCTCCTGTTTATTACCCATTCGGGGCAGGTAGAGATTTCGCGATTCTTCGGCTAACAGGAATGTCTCTGCGCATTCGAGCGTTCGTCGCTTCTTTTATTAGTTGCGAGATACAGTCAGTCCCATAAGCATTCGTACCCCTCGTTGCTTACAAGAGAAATCTGTTGAAATCATGGGAATATTTTTTAACCAGTTACAATTTTCACAAAAATTCATTTAATTACAGTTTAGCAAGCTGGTTCGTCTGGAAACAATTCAGTTCCATTGATCGAACAATTTCTGTTATTCCATCGAAAAATATGTCCGAATATTTTATCGAGTAAACTGCACGTTCGCTGCACTCGCGGAGAAGATTAGAAGACACCGTTGCCGGCGGTAATTCGATAACGATGGAAAGCGACGTCGCGCGACTGCGATGAAAGTTGCCGATGCAAAGTGTCCCGTTCGTGATTCGGGTGCCGCGCGGGAGGATCGGCGGTAGCAAACAGTAGTTAGGAGGAGTTCATCGTGAAAACAGATGTGAGCGCCGCAGGCCGGTAAACACCGGGGCTCCAATCCGTCGGCAATTTTCTTTACAGCCCCGTTTTCCAACGAGACTTACAATCGAATTTATCGTCCCTCCGCAGGTCGGCCCGTCAACGTAAATCGTGTCTCAATGACCGAAAATAAACTTTGCCCGAGCGAAAAGGAAGCTCTCCGTTGTCCGCCGTTGTCTACTGCGCCCGGCGGCGGTAATTTAATGGTAACCGATACCTTGCCGGTCGAAGGAAGCGGCTCAAAATTCCGTTCGAGCAGTCGTAAGCTCCTGCGCGGGCGCGCGAATGCCTTCTGTTATCAGTCGCGTTGCACTCGGTATTCCACGGTGTCCTGCACCACTCAATGTTTCCTTAGAAATTTTTAAATTATTAACAGTCGAAACTTAACCCCTAACCTTTAGCCTATACATATATAGTAACCATTAATTTTTTATCTATTATTGAGATAAATGTGTTGGATTGTACATATATAAATTAATTTATAATAAAATTAATAAGGTATGAAATTAATCAAATAAAAATAGAATGGAATAGTTGACACAGTGGTTGGAAGCACAGGCTTGAAATGAACCCGAGCACCATGAGCCAAAACCCATCATAATTACGGAATTGTTATAGCACGGGGAATCGAGGATTTCCATATTCATTGTAAATAATTAGCAATGTTGACGGCAATCTATACGGAGTCCAACAGCGTTTGTTCATTTGCAATTATAACATAGAGTGACTGCGGGCAAACAATATACTCGATTGATGATATCGTGCAACAACGTTAACCTGTTTCATTAGCAATATTACAATTAATTTATAATGCACGCTAATTTGTTGAATTAGAATGCAATATACAATGCGCAAAATGTACGAGCGATTCTAGAGTTGAATTTGTATGGGTCGAGATGAAGCAGGCATTTGAATTCGAATTTTCAGAGATTGCTAACGTTTGAGTAAGTACATTATTCAAAATTGAAAAATGGAAAAATTGAAGAAATGGAATCGGTGTCTCAAAGTTCCAAAAAAGGCCATTTTACCGGTCTAAACACCTCCGAACAATCGCGAGAATTTCCACAACCCTTCCGCGCCCCACCCCGACGCAATATAACCGTTCGGTATCATCCCAGAGCGAAAGAACCTCCAGCCAAGCGATCCAGTCCAATTTCATTTCGATCGCGCGTAATCTCGCAGAAGCGTTCCTGGGAAACCACCACAACCACCACCGACCGACCGACCGACGCCGCGCCGCGCGCGCCGGTGCCGATGTTGCTTTAAACGCTTTAAAATATCCATTCGCCGTTGGCCGAGGCGCGGCGGTGGGTTGGCTGCTGGTAGCAGATGTGGAAAGGAAAAAACGTCAATTAGAACGGTACATAAAGCCTGAAAGACCCGTTGCTCGGCTAATCCTCGGGCCGCGCGCGCGATCCTCTCTGAAATTTGATGTGATTTATGGGCCCGACGCGGCCGCCGCGCGGCGTCTTCCTATTTACACGGCTCCAAACTATTTACGAAACCGGGAAAACTCGTCGGCGTTCGGCTATGAATGCACCGGGTGGGTCTGGGGGGCGAAACGGAGCAAGAGGGTGCAAGGGAGAAAGAGAGGAATACGGGGAGCAAGAGGAAGGGAGAAAGGTCCGTTTCTCGTATCCGTCGCTTGCGGGTGCAATTGCTAATTAAAATGGACTTCGATGATTCAGCTTGACGATGGCGAGTAAATAATTTTACATTCAATATTTAATAATACAGCTTCCAGTATTATTACAATATATTTTAATTTACAGCGCTTTGCTATTATTAATACTACTTTACTATTTCATTATTTTATTATTATTAAAATGATTATTATTATTATTACTTATTATTATTGTTAGCCAACGCAGCTATATTTATTTTATTGTTTGAATATTTCATTCGAAATCAGTTCATTTTATATTCAATTAAATATTAACGAGCACACAAAGCACCACTGTTGTATGTATCCCTGGGAAAACAACGTGATCTCGGTGGAGCTGGAGTTGTAAAATAAACGAATTTAATAATACAATAGCAATAATAACAGCGATAATCAGATTGCGGTCATTTATGCAAAATTATTGCAAAAGTGTTAGATATAATAATCGTGTAGTTTTAAGGGTCGAAGACGATGACGTATTGTTTTTCTTTGCAAATAGACTTTGGAATTTGAAGATCGAATGCCATTTTTTAATTGGAAAAAGTATGTCTTTCTGATTTTTCAGGCAAGAGAGCGGTGACGGAAGAGAAAGAGCAGCGGTCGGTGAAAGAGCAAGGATGGCAAACGAGTGAGGAGAAAAGAGAGAAAAAGCAGAAGAGAGAGAGAGAGAGAGAGCGCGGAAGAGGGAAAGGGCAGAGCGGAAGGAAAGCGAGGCGAGCCGGAAAAGCGGAGGAAACAGGACCGCGGGGAAGAATGAAACAGAGAGGCCGGATAATGAGCGAGAATATGGTTGGGAAAACGGGCGTAGACGCCGGAAAAAAAAGAAGGATAAAAGGGAACATGCTCGCGGAACGGGACGCGAATGGAACTAGAGTAAGAGGGAAGGAGCGGGGGCGGACCTTTTTTTCCCGAAGGCGCGCGTCGGCCGTGTGTCGAATGCAAAACAAGCCGCGCAACCGGCGAGACTTCCGCTCCCCGCCTACCCGCCTACCCGCCGCGGGTTAATTGGCTTTCTTCGAGCTTCCGCTTTCCTTCCGTGGCTAAAAAGATCCCGCGTAATGGATCCGAGTTCTTCCCGCAGCTGTCCGACGACTTCCTCTGCTTTCTTTATCTCTTCCTCGGATACCGATCGCGAAACAACGTCTCTCGTACACCTGTTATACCTGCGCGTGATTAACGCTCAGGCGGGTGGTATGAGATTAAGGGTTCGCTAGAGGGATCGAGGGAAAATTGTGGTAGATCAGGAAAAAGGTTCTCCGTAAATTGGATGCTGACAAAGTGATCGAGGGGGAAAAGGCTCTTGATTTCTTATGGCGGAAATTCGGGACAGCGGAACGAGCTTTATGATGCTGCTACGAGTAGCTCATGATTACTGGTGTTTCGGTAAAGTATACGTGGAATAGCCAAGATTATTTCATCACGGGGCGCGCCGTTGCGAGGATAGGTTTTCGCGAACCAGCCGAGCTTATTTCATCACGGGGCGTCATTAGTAGGATATGTGTGGATTAACCGGGCTTATTTCATCGCGGGCCGCCATTAGGTAAGGTGAACTAGCCGATGCTTCTTTCATCACCGAGACGACGCCAGGTAGGCGAGGGATAGAGATTTTTCATTCGACGTGTCGATAATATAAGAATATCGATCGCCAGTTTAAACGTATAAGAAATATATGAAGGAAAGCAACCAGTTTACGATGGATCCGGCTGATAATTAGAAACTGTCGATCAATCGGTCGCAGTAACAAGAATTATGAGGTTGTTGGTTGCTCGGACGTGCAAAGATTCGAAGGCTGTGAATTGGCAATTTTGTGTACGGACGGTTTTAGGAGATGTTCGGAAAATCGATTTAGCAATTTAGCGAAGTGCGGCGGTGCTACTTGTCTGCCCATGAAAGAGGATAATCTACTTGGCCAGACCAGCTGGGGGATGTTGTTAAGTTCGTCTGGCGAACCAAGGACGTGTGTCATTCTGCCGGTTTAAGTGGACAGTGGGCCCCCGCCGCCGGTGTTCTGCTCGTCTGGCCAGGGACAGGCGTAATCCACTCAGGTATTTAGGAAGTAGGTGCTTCCCGTGTCCTACTTGGATTTTCTGGTGGCCTCCCAATTATTGCAATTAGAGGCCGCGTTTCGAATGCAGTTACGCAATCAGTGCCGTGTTGCGCGACCATACAAAAGTGGAAAACGACGAAAACGGTCGAACTCTCATTATCGTCCCATCGTTTATTCTATAGCTACGGTAATTGGATCCTCTTTGTCGCTAGTAATCTCCTGGACGAGCAGACAATCTTACAACTTTTGTATACCCGGAGACTCGAAGAAAACTATTTTACAATGAAGGAATACTACAACGAACAGTTTTTCTCATTGGAATCAGAATTAAAGGCGACTAATTAAAATGATTTATTAATTTCTTTACACGTACGTCCAATATGTAAAATTTAAATACAACAAATGAAATTTACAGTATATTGGGATTATTTCCCGCAATTTCTATATTTGCTGTTACATTTATTTTATCTCGCGCGAAATCATTGTAATTATAACTTCGGGAACACTGCTGTACGTTTCGTAATAATATCCTCTATACACAAATTTGGGATAAATATTATATATCGGTAGAATTTAAACGTTACAAATTAAATTTCCGGTATGTATACTCGCGTGTTTAAATGATTTTTTATCAGAGAAATAAATTTATCGTGGAAAATTATTAATAGAATTACTAGAAGCAACAAAATATAACCGTATTAATGGAACATTGATTTTTTTATTCGGTTACAGCGCGCGACGAGTCTGCGGGCAACGTGTTCGTACTGACCGACGTGTTAAATAATTAAATAAAATATCCACCGGGCGGTACAATTAAACGAGACGACGGGCGGGGAATATATATATAAGCGGGCCTCGAAAGAATTTCCGCTCGTCATACTTACGATATCTCGTCCATTGCTCGAAACCGCATTTGATTAAAAAATTCCTCGGAAAATATATTCCCCTTGTATGAGCAAAGGAGCACATTGTGCTTATGAAATACCTGAGATTCTTACATGCGAAATAGAGCCGTGGCGACGGCCACCGGGTTCGCCGTACCTTACGTGTTAACGCCGAGTTCATTAATTATACCGAGTCTATTAATAGTACCGAGTCTATTAATAATACCGAGTCTATCAGTGATACCGAGTATATTAATAATACCGAGTTCATTCATACACCGAGTAATATTAATAATTATCCAGTCTGAAAGAATTAGCCAATTACAGAGAAATGATCTCCTTCGAGCAGTTTGTTAATATTAAAAATGCGAAGTCGGTCGACGCGGACAACTGGCGCGCATTTAAAATAAAGATATTCGAAGATGCAGCACGGCCGTAGAATCGACGCTAAAAATCGCACGACCGTCTACCCGGGCTTATTTTAAAGCGCGAAGTTTCTACTTTTAGATGCCCGCGTCCATTTCTCTTTACGACGATCTTATGTCCTGCGGCAACCGTGCAACTTCCGCGGCGTATCTATAAAAGTTATTTTTACGACGGTCGTATAGGCATCGCGACACTCGAAAGTTTGTTAATGTCGCGAGAAGAGATCGTGGATCAAGTTTTCAGGTATGGTTGTAAAGGGGAGGCTCTCTGCGCTCTTCGAATTCATTACGACTTCGATCGCGTGAAAAATTTTTCCGGCTCGAACGAGACGTTTGAATTCGACGCGTGAAATAATATTTCGACATTTTCGAATTTTTCTTGACGAAAAATAATTCAACGCTCCGATTATATATGCGATTAAAATTACAATTATATTCTTATTGCAATTCCAATTATAATTACATTGCAATTACAATTATAATTATATTGCATACAATTACAATTATTGCATAGAATTGCAATTACGTTATGCTCGACCCGGAGCCTTGCGAGAACGTTAACCCGTAAGGTGATCGCGAGGGATGCACTAGGAATGCACCAGGAACGCGCCAGGAATGCCTCTTTTACTGTAAATCTGCACTGCAAATTCTCCCCAATTGTTGCTCAGCTTGTGAACAAAAATAAACAATTCGAGAAAGGGAGATACGATAATTATAGCGTGGTCGCTCGCTTTTCAGTCTCCATTGTCAAAACTACGAAATCGAGTCGCGAGTATCGAATAATTCTCCTCTCCCAAAAACAATCCCCCTTTGTTTAGAAACTGTATCGAATTTACCGTATCTAAATTGCATTTCAAAAGCTGAAAGAAAATTGGAGAGAATTCACTCGAGTCGCATTGCGTTTTAATTACATTCCACTTCGATTACACTCGCGATTAAAATAATCAGCAATCGTGTCCTATGAAAGATGGAATTACAATGTGCTCGAGTTACAATGTTATTGAGAGACAGTATAATTCGGCTACATGATCGAGTTACAATGCAATCGAATTAGCGGAGCTCTGGATCACAGTAGAAAAGGCGAATCGTGTGTCCGGTCGAAAACAAAATTTAGTTACAAGTTAGGAATGTCGAACGGCAGGAGCAGCGTTTGCGTTGCATAAAATCTCGAAGTGGCGCAATGTGCATTGATTCGTAGGACCGCAGGCGTGCACGGGGGCCGTCGGTATGTCGGTGCATACCCTCGGCACGCGTATCGATCATTCCTGGAGGTGTCCTCGTTATTGTGTGACGCCGGTCTTCGAAATTGACCAGCTCGCCCGTGTACGTTGCCGTCCGCGCGTTGCAGCCGGTCGGAAAACGTGCTGGTGCACCAGCTAGAGAAAGAGAGAGAGAGAGAGAGAGAGAGAGAGAGAGCGAAAGAGACTCTCTTTTGTTTCCTGCCGCTTTCAGGAGCGTGCGCCAACGTTATAAAAATATGACGTCGTAACGAGCATGCAGAATTTTGCAGAACAAGGTGCAGAATTTTGCAGAAGAAGGCACAGAATTTTGTAGAATAAAGTACAGAATTTTGTAGAAGAACGTGCAGAATTTTGTACAACGATCGCTTGGATTTCGAGCGATTTTTCTAGAAACACCGCAGCGGGAAGTGCAGAGCCTGGGGGAGAACGGTCCCGGATGAATATTCGTAGTTACAATTAGCGAAGCCGGTGATCTCTCCGCCGCGTCTCGCAGCTTATTGCGCGGGACCGGTGTTCTCGCGACGTAGCCACGTAATCCTGATACAATATGAATGGTAAGTAAGGGATACACCGGTGTTATCGCGGCCATTTGAATAACGGTCTAACGGCGGCGCGCGGGAACGTGCAGAGCCCCGTGAGTCCCTCGGAACCAACTCGTTTTAAACGTATACCTTACGCAAATTCCCTCTCCCGCCGGAATTGTCACGGTAAATACCGGGGACTCGGTGAGCCCGCGCGGATTCACGAGCTTCCTTGAGCTTTTCATAGAGAGCGAGAGTGAAAGAGACGCGGGGACCGAGACCGGGGCGAAAGGGATCGATGGGAATATGGATCGTAAGCAACAGTGATTTAGAATAATAGTGAGTGGAAACAATGGTCGATATATCGAGACCTTCAGAGATCGAGGGCGACGGTGACAGAGATCAGATACAACAAGACAAAGAACGCTAGCTGCAGAATGCGAGAATGCGAGAATGCGAGAATGCGAGAATGAGAGAGAAAACAGAGACCTTTGGAACTGACTTTATGTTATCCATATTTTATGGATAATATAGTCTAAACCAGAGTCGTGAAAATAATCTCATAGATAGAGTCACCTCGCTCCTCTCTTCACTCCTCCATCCAAATCTGATTAACAATGAAAACGTACTCGACCACTGGAACAACGTATAAACACCTCCGTCATTTTTCAACTCTCGCATTCGCCACGAATTCATTTGCTCCCCATCCGTCCTAGACATCCGAAGTGCCGCAAAGTTCCAAAGCCGTCTTTAGACTCTTGTTTCCCCTGGGTAAATACTCGACGCTCTTTCCCCCGGTTTGAGGGCCGATTCTCCGCCGATGGATCAAGTAACTCGAAGGGCAACGAAACACTGGGTGGCAGCGGTTGCTGCCAGTTTCCCGGCGGCGGCAAAACTATCGCGGCGAAAAATCTGCGGCGGGCCGCGATCGTTGGCTGGAATTCCGGCGCTCTGGTTCCCAGGTTGTCGATCTATGCAAAGCGCGGTGGAAACCTTGGCAGCCGGAAGTGTACACGACCGAATAAAATATGTATATACGTCGCGGAGGGGCGGGGTGTAGCGAAGGTTTTAGCCATGGTGAACTTTAAAGCCGTCTTACGTGGCGGCGGCGGCGGCGGCGGAGCCTGCGAGTTCCTACGAGACGGCTCTCCTTCGCGAAATAGGGTCGGAATGGGCGGCTTCGAACGTGAGAGAAAGAGAGAGAGAGAGGGGAGAGGGAGAGTTCGGAACTCTTAACTGAAAGAGGCCGGCGCGATCGAGCCGCGAAAAAGAAGTTCCGTAACGCGAAACGAAACTCAGCAGACCGGAAGCATCGATCGCGTCCTCCCCGGCCGCGCGCGAGAAAAACGTTTACGAAGCTGTGCACCACGCTCTCTCCTCGCTCGTTCTCGCTTCTCGCTTCTCGCTGCTCGCTGCTCGCCGAGTTTAGGCGAACTTTCAACGAGCTACCGTGCATCCCGGGATTAACGAAAAGGCACGCTCCGCGTCTTTTCAGCTCTACATATTTCCCGAGACACCCTGCTCTCCGTCTACTCATCTCTCCTCCTTCTACTTCTTCCTCCTCTTTTTCTCCTGCTTTTCTTCTTGGGCCGGCTCGGCTCGGCTCGGATCGCTAACGCCCGTTGCTTTCCATCGATTTCCCGTCACGTCGCAATCTTCGCTTTTGTCTGTCTCGAAAAGTTAGCCGGACGAGTGTCTAGCGGTCCGCCGTAACCACGGCGAGCAACGAGATTGCGGCGAGAGACACGTTTCGGGGATCGTTGCGGCCTCCGATCCCGTCCGTTCCATCGTCGGGGCTGCTAAGTTGCCCCGATTTTCTTTTCGCTTTTGTTCCTCGAACTACGGGCTAATTGGTTAGGAACTACTGCCTCGATTCTTCAAGATATTTATCGTCGATTTGTACTGATTTCTGTCCGTATACGTCAAATGCAGCATGCATTTAATTAAAATTAGTCTTCGCAATGCCGTAATATTTTTATAAAGAGAATCGCAAGCTGAATCCATTAGTCTATTAAAAGTTTGTTGAATCTTCTCAAGAAAATGAAGTAGACCTTTGTACGATGTACTTTATGCGTCTACCTGGAGACTATCTTATTCGTACGTGCACTATAGAATCATGCAACTTTTATTTGAAATATCTTTTAACATTATCAAAGGTTTCGAAAATTCTCAACTAATTATTTCACTATTTCTGTACTGTACAAGAATAATGTAAGGAAGAAAATAATGTCTCCCTTTTTGTTATCATTAAATTCTGCTTATGTCTTCGTGATTTTATATATCAGTTAGCTATGTTAATATTCCATAGCTAGTAAGAATTCTTGAATCGTTTTTACCTCTGACAAAACTAACGATATTAACTAATCTGTTAAAACAGATGCGTATAAGATTTTAAGAACATTTCGCTGAAATTCCTCGAAATTTGTAACGCGGCCACAGCGGGTAAAACTAGCCAAATGAGATCGCGCGAATAATTTGCCTGTCTCGTTCGACGTCTGTTATATCGAGGCTCTCGGATTTCGGCGCGGCAAAAAAAAAGGTTGGTCGACGTCGAGTGCACGAGGACGAGACGGTAGGAAGGTAAATCCCGGCGATAGGTCGACACAGCCGGTTAGCTCTATCGCGGGCCGCTTTTATATCCGTGAATTTCGTCACATCCGCCCGGCAGTGGTCCCTGAAAAATTCAACGGGAGCGGGACACGAGGCAGTTGAATATCTACGTGAGTCGAGAGTGACGCGTCTCTCTCTCTCTCTCTCTCTCTCTTTTTTTTTTCTCTCTGTGGACAGACGGCCGTCCGAAACAATGGAGTCACTCGTATGCGGGCAGACGTCTCGAGCCGGTTCCCGTATCCGCCACTTTTCGAACGAATCGCGAGACAGATTATCCGGCCCCCCTCTTCGCTCCCCCTCATCTTCCTCTCTAAACCCTTCTTATTCCACCCCGTCCCCCGCCGACGCCGCCACGCCGTCACGCCGCGGCAAAGAGGGCTGCTAAAGTAATGCCATTTCGTGTTTCCGAGCTCCAGTTTTTCTTTTTACTTTTTCATTCGGAGCCCCGGTTCCTCTAAAGGGTGCCCATTTTTTTTTACCGTCGAATCACGCGACATTGAAACTTTTTTTATTCCAGACTGACATTCGACGAGTAGAAATAATAGAAAATTGAAGCGATACCTCGATTCAACGATGACGGTTTATTATTAAAAATTAAGGTAAATTTGATACGAGTTACGCGGAGAAATTGGAAAATTTTTTCTATAAAATGTGGAAAATGTACATGCGAGACAAATGATTAAAAAAGTTAAAAACAGAGGCGGTAAACAACATCGTTGTAATGTTCGTTCAAAATATTCATTACGCGATAAAACGAGCATGAATTATTACATGTTTTTCACAATTCTGTTTTTCTGGGAACATAACATTTCATTTGCAAAACTAATTCCTAAGGAACAAATGAAATATTTTTGTTGATGGAATTCAACGACAGCCGAAAAATTTCGGTGAAATATTTGTCTGTTCTCGGATAGCGTCGTTAGCGAACATCATTTTTAGGTTTCTCGGTAATGAGAGTTCGGTGGATGAAAAATCCAATTAGACTCTGTCGAAATTAACGAAAATTATTTAAGAAGATTATCATACGTCATTATTATACTATATTGTGTATGTAAAACTTTTGCGGTTTTTAATAATACTTTGCGTAAGTTGATACTAAGAATTGTGCTTTTATTTATCAGTATTGATCGACAATTATTCTACTGCAATTCTGCGGTTTTTGCAATTCTATGGTTTCGATAATAGTTACTTGCGCATCGTCGAGGTTTCAGTGAAAATATAACAACGCTCTAGAAATCGGACGATTTCTGGACAGCATACTAGCGCAAACTAATAAAGGAGTCACTATTTCTGTAGAAGGCTAGGTTCCACTCGACACTCAATAATGTAGAGGCATTCAGTGACTCAGGAAATAGAATATCACCGTATGCCGGAGACCCTAGGGTCATTTAACTCGGACCTAGATCATTAACCTCGAACGTGTACATGTCATACGGTAACCAGACTGCATCAGATTAAAATGCAAAAAAAGGAAAATTTTCTTTTTTATTTTATGAATATTTTAATAATCATTTAGTTTTTTAGAATTCGTTATTGAATTTTGTTTATTTTGATTTAATTTTGATGCATTCATAAGGAGAAATGAGCAGATCAGTCCTACAAGTTATAATTTCATTTCTCTATTCTTCTCTCCAATTCATTAGCTCGTGCGTTTCGCAAATAACAAATGACAATATTAATTTTTCATTCCTCGTATAAAAATCCACAGTATAGTGATAATTGAACAGCGTGGAACAAGCTATAACTACACAGTCGAAATCAACAATGTCGAAACATCTAAGAAGACGCAGATTTCAAATTGATGTTTGAAATATGATTATATTACCGTGATGTAATGTTTCGCGGCGGCGGCGTAACGCTGGTAGAAAAAGGTATATGATACAACTCGTTTCGCTTCTTATAATCCAAGCGAGTGGAACAGGCACTCCAGAAATTACAAATCCAGCTCTCAGAGAAATTGCACACAGGGAACGACTTAACACGCTCGCTTTCGTCATTTGTTTTGCCGGCTCGGCCGCAATATTTTATTAAATATGAAACCGACCCATCAGAAAACGCGAGACGCGTTTCGCAGAGGTGTGCCGAGCAAATAAAAAATTTATCTTAATCCTGGAACAACGCCCCTTCCATTTCTCAGCGTAAGTGATGGGGTCGCCAACGACTCGAAATAAAATCTTGATAATCAAAGTATTACTTATGATTATTAAATTATAAAACATGAGGGGTGCTGCATGAGATAGGAGGCTCAATGTTTTAGTATATATTTACACGTTCCAGGAAAATTTAAAAATGTTGTAGCGTCGTTCATAATCTATTTAATATAATACTTATTTATTTAATATAATATTTATTTAATATAATAGAAAAATAATTGTTCCAGTAGCGCGAGAGATAAAAGGGAGACGTTATTCCCCATATTGTTGCATAATTAGCCAACGTTATCGGATCAGTCCTTTTTACCTCGTTGAGATATTAATGAGGATGTCAATTGTAAGCCGTACTCATTGTCAGAGCCGAGAGTAGATCACTGTAATAATAATCCTCGAGAAGAATTCCACAATTATCTCAAATAATTATATCCACCAATTACTTCGTATAATCATCTGAAATCATTATTTCGAATAATTATATCACATGGTTACGCAAGAAAGTAACGCGTTGTTTGAAACGATACTTCGAGCATTGTTACTTCGTAACGTGACTCGTTACGTCAGACGTTGTTATCGCGAGACAGCAAACCACGGTGGACGGAGTAATTCCCGGCTCGATAATTCTGAAAGTAAATCGTCGAGCGACTCCGTAATTCCCGGGGAATGGTATTGTTCCGGCGGAACGCTTCGCCGGCGCGAATCGATCACTTATGGAGATCGATGTTCGCAAAGCGGTCGCGGCTTGGCTCAGACGTCCGAACAGAGCGGCGTTGCGCTGTGTGGCACGTTGCGGCGCGCGCGTTGTCCCGAAGAATCCTAATTTCCGTCCGAATCAGCATTTATGCAAAACAAGGGATCGCCCCGAAGCGGCGGTGGGTCGCCGAGAGGCGCGGCGCGGCGCGAGAGATTCGTGCCGGTCGTTCCGGCGGGATATCGTCGCAACCCGGCGCGCAATCCAACGGGTTCGTAGCGTTGCAGACGCATTTCGCGAACGCGTTTCACCCAGAGATAGGGAAACACGGGTCGACAGCGCGCGGTCGGTCGACGTTGATGTTAACTGCGGAGCCGGGGAAACGGAAAGCGGCGCAACGCCGACACAATACGGATCGATCTCTCTTATATCCGGAAGAGTGAAATATAGAACCGGGGCGGGGAGGGGAGGTGAGGGGAGGCGAGGCGGCTGGGCGGGTCGACCCACTCGGGAATTGATAACTCCGTGTACAGAAGCGCGGTTTAGCTGCTCCGTTCGAGCGAGCGCACCTACTACCTAGTCAGCGTTCCGAGCACGCGCCACGTGGCGCGAAGCAAGCGCCAGTTAAATGACGTTTTCCCGTGGAATTAGGGACGCCGCGTGTAGGGAAAAGGCTATGTCTTCGGACAACGGGATCCGTGATTCGCCGGCGGAAAAACTTTCAGCAGGCGTTGCGACCTCGCGAACTGGTCCCACGAGAAATAACTAACTTGCCGCTGCCTCTGCGTCACGCGGCGCAATTCCGTACGCCGCGTACTCGCGTTTTGCAAGCCGGCGAAACGTTTTATGGACAAGGACATTTCTTCCGCTTTTGTTTGCGCGTTTCTCTGCGCCGATGGCCTATCACGTAACTGAGGTGGCAGACCTGGGCTTCGAATAATTTAGACATTATTATAAACATCGTAAAATACTTAAACAAGCTCGGTCGTGTCATTTTTATAAGACAATACTTCAAAGATGAGACATTTTTCATCCCACTGTGCCCCAAAGAGTTAATCGTATAAAGATATGTTATGGAAGTATCTTTACGACTTTGATGATTATGGAATAAAAAATATGGAACCGATTCTTCGAACGACGGTGGTAGATTCCATATTAAAAGCTTCTATTCGAATAAATAAAAACGATTCGCGAACAGATTAGTTTACCACGCAATACCCGCGGGTATCACAGGAACTGTTCCATCAGATAGCATAGGGAAGGGTTTCGTAATAAATGTTGGAGGACAAAGTCTCACAAAAGAGCCGGAGAGCGCGCGTCGTCTCGAAAATCCGCGAACGAAGCGTTCTTGAAACATTCCCCTGCCACTTCTTTTGCTCTCCCCCTCTCTCTCTCTCTCTCTCTCCCTCTCTCCCGACTGTCTAGCATCGCTTCCGATTGCCCGGCGCAAAGTGTTTGCCGAGTCATAAATCCATCTGGCGGCGTGTGTTTTTTTTTGTCCGACCAGCCAGCCGGCCGGCCGGCCGGCCGGCCGTTGTCTTCCTTTTTCCGCTTGTCATAGAAAACGATGATACTTTATTTCTCCCGTTCTTCCGCGGTCCCGCAATTAATTACTTAAGCTTCTCTTGCCTTCCGCCGGCCGCGACCGCCCCTCCCTCCCCTTTCGTCCACCCACCCTCCTTTTTCAATTTCCTGTCGGGAAACTTTTCTCTTCTATGTGTCGCGCGAGCGGGACGTAAGCCGCGACCGACAATCATCAACGGAATTGAAGACGCCCTTCTCTCCTAAGGAAGCTTCTTTTCCAGCCGCGTACCCTCCAATTTCTCTGTTTAGGACCGTATATATTATCCGACGCTAATTATTGTATATTATGCGGCCCGCCGTTTTCTACGGACCGTTTCGTAATTCGTGGGGCAAATTCGGTTGGGTTGATTCTACGATTGGAAACAAGACGGAGATCAAGAGTAACGATATTGCACGACGTGTCGACGTTTTCTGGAAAATTGCATTTGACTGGCTTTGGAATATCGAAAATAAACGGTTCATGTGTATTTCCAGATAACACACGACTCGTGACGTTCATTTTAGGTCTGAATGTCTCTCAACCGAAAATGGATCGTTTTGGAACCTCTTATTTTAGACGCTGAGACAATATCCAATTTTGGACGCTTTTAAGACTGATGGAAGTGGTTTCGAAGACGTCTCGGACTAGAACCTATTTTAACACATATTCTTCCGGTAATTATTTGTACCACCATTCTCAAAATGCCAACAGTTATTTGACACTATCTATAGAAACGACATGGTCTATATAAAATTTATTTTTATTTTATTACTGGTTTAAATACATTCTTCGATCGTATTCCAGCAATTAAAAAAGACCCGAAATTGTTCCATAAAGGTAGACGCAAGCTGTGGACTGCTGCGATAACCATGGCAGCGGTTAAATAATCGATTCATTGTATTTGTACAAATACGAAATATTTATACAATCGCGTCAACGTGTATTTAACCGGTTAATAACAAATATCAAGGATGGGTGTGCTTGACTGATATCTCTTTATTTCCCCTACAACGAAATCGCGATTATCGTCAAATTTCCAGCAATTAAATTTAACCAGCAAATTTATACCATAAATTATGAGACACAATGTAAAATTTGATTAATTATGATTAATTCGCTAAAAGGTGAGTAGGATCAATAAAATGATTATTTCGCAGAAACGTGACCGCGTTCAACATAATTAATAAATTCGCAGTGCAAAAAGGAGGATACCATTATGAATAAATTTAAAGCGAAAATAGGTGAACAATAATTTGCGGCGAGTAAAAATCAAGAAAACCGCCAATATCCTGAATCGACAACGATCTCCCGAAGGTCACCGGAAGAGCCACGACCGAACACAATCGATTCCGTTCGGTCCGATACTTCAGCGGAAGCCCATTTGCATCTAGCCGGCAGATTTCAAATAATCTCATCCAATTCCCCTTAATACTCGGAGCCGCCCCGTGCCCGTTGATTCTCGTCGGAACCGAGTCGGCCGAAACGAGATGCTAGGGAGGGGGGGAAGTGATCGGAATCGAAACCGAAGGACGAAGAAAGGAAAAATAATAATTTCCTTTCCAATTCCCGGGGAGGTTCCGCGAGCGTGCCACTCGGCGGAAGAATTTTGCTATAACCGGAGTGTGAGAGAAAGAGAGGAGAGAGAGAGAGAGAAAGAGAAAGAAAGATAGAAAAACAGAGAGAAATAGAAAAAAAGGAAAAGAGAGAGAGAGAGAAAAAGAAAGAGAGTAGGGAACAGGGTTGGGTTCGAGACTGGGCTCGAGATAAAATGAAAATAAGGACGCGAGGAACAGAAACGAAAAGAGAGAGAGAAAAAAAGAGAGGGAGCAAAAGACGAGAAAAGAATCGCAGGAGCTAACAGGAAGAGCGTCGAGTGCCACACGGCCGAGAAAAGTTTCTCGCTCGGCTTTCGGTGGCGGGTAGCGAAAAGACAACGAGGAACGGGGGTGAAACTACCGCGCGAAGCACAGAGGAACTGGCAGAAAGATCGAGAGAGAACAGAGGGGCGTGTGCGGGGGGGGGGGGGGGGGAGAGAGTGTGGATTTTGCGGAACGGTAGGATCGCAGGGGGTAGAACGGGGACCGCGAAGAAAGCCGGTAAAAGAAGCTGGCAACACTTGAGAGGCCGGGGCTCTCTTAGCATACTCTCCCGGGCCGCCCTTTCAAACTCATTTTTCGCGTAACCCTTGCGGACCGGACCAGAGGCCATGCAACAGTACACCGGGCGCCACGGCCGGTTGAAAGCTCTCAAAAGAGGCAAGACTTTCGCGATTTTCTTTTATTAAGAGCCTCCGCCTCCGACGATTTACAGTTTTCGTCCCTGGCCCGCGTCCCCCCTCCCACCGTCTCGTCCTCGTTCGCGCACTCTGCCGGATGAAGAGACTCGTGGAGATGCTCTCTTTTCTCTTTTCTCTTTTTTTCCTTTCCTCTCCCCCCACCCCCGTTTCTTTTCTTTTCTTTCTCCGCGCCACTGTTTCCGGCCGCTCCCGCAAACGGGCGACGCAGTCCTCTCTCTCTCCAGCTGGAAACCTTAATCATGCCCGGAAAGCCGCGCAACACGGTGTACGTAATGCACGGAGGACGTCGTGACGGATCGTTGTTGTCGGCGTCGTCGTTTCCTTCCTTCGCCGACGATGCTGCTGCTGCTGCTGCTTCTGTTGCTGCTTCTACTGCTAGTACTAGTACTGTTGCTGCTGCTACTACTGCTACTACTATCGCTACTGCTGCTGCTGCTGCTAGCGTTCCCGATGCTGCTAACCCCACGCCGAACCCCTTTTCTTAGACAGCCGGCAACGAGAGCCTCACGGTTATCTTGCCGCGTTGACGGCTTGCGCGGCAGCTCGCTTAACCGCGCGAGAACCGAACTGCGGGAAACAGGTGAGCTTTGCCGAGGTGTAATTCGACGTGAACGAGACCAAGTCCACGGTAACGCGAGGCTTCGCGCCCTTTCCAAATGTTTGACACGCTGCTCGATGGGTTTTCCTCTTATTCTTCTTCTTCCTTATTCAAGGGTCTTTACAGCTGGTTCGCACGTGGACGTTCACAAAGTTGGTTGGACAGTTAATCGGTGAGCTGTTGCAACCCCTTTGAAAAATTTCTACAGGTCACGAGAATACCACCTGACACATACACTGTATATACTTCTTTCATAATAATTCTTTTCGGTTTTTATTTGTCCGTTTCTTGTGATCTCAATGTAGTAAGATTGTTAGCAGGAGTATATAAGATCTTTATCTTATTTATTTTGTTAATCGCGAATGATATCTAATATTTCAAAAATTATATAGTAAATGGGAGCTTACAGTAGCTCGATGCTAAATTTTAGTTTCTACTTTTATTTCATTTATTCCCCATAGAATAAATAAATTATTCTGATTGTGGTTATGACAGTTTGCTAATGGACCCAGTGAAGCAAGATTGTCAGAAGGACGCCCATCGAACGGGCAAGTTGGACGAACGTCCTGCAGCAAATAGTACGTACCGGAATGACCAGCGAAGTAGTAAAACCAGCCGTTAGCCAGACAAGTAGACTAGGCACCGGTCTGTGTTGGTTAGATTAGTAGAACGGGAACGCGAGCAGTCGGGCTAGTAAAATGGCGATGTTACTTATAATAGCCAGACTTCAGTTCACGAGTTTTGGCTTCTCGTGGTCATTTCGGCGACAGCGTTTAAGGGAAAATTGCTTCCCCTTCTGCGTGATATCTTTTAGGGCGTCGTGAGATAAGAGAAACGCTTCTCGAGTATAGTTCCCGGAACATCGACACTCCTGAATAGTTCGCCGCGCGTGTAAGCGCGTGTCCGTGTTTGTAAATCGCATAGGATCAATTGACGTTATTTCCTGTTGCTGCTCATTGGCGAATATTGTTGCATCTATTTTTATTAAAAATAAATAACTTTATTAAGTGTTCCAAGCAGCAATTGAAGTAATTTTAAGTAATTTTATTTAAATTGAAAATATTGAGAAAAATTAAAAAATTTAACGTTCAAGATAATTTCACAGTTGGAAATAATTTTTTGTGTACGAACAATTTATAGAAAGATAGATGCGGGATAAATGAATCGAATGGAACGATTCATTTTTTAAACACCGTCGGATAAGAATTAAAGCGATACGGGATAACATTACGCAGCGCATACACGTCGTTAGTCATCTTCAGAACTCTACGAGATTAGCCGTATTCAGCCAGCGATAGTTGGCTGGCACTAAATATCAATTACAATTGTAAATGAAGTCGAATGTAACTCTGAATACAGTCTAGTTAGGCAAACACAGTAGTTGCTAAATTATTTCGCCTCCAAGCACGCGCTGTATTAGGAGCTAACTGGCTCGTGTCAGTAAAATCAGTAGAATGAGGCGTGCATGCTGTCAGACGTGTACGGAACGAAGCAATAACATCTCGTACGTTGGGCTTGAAACCTAGCTATCATACTAATGAAATCCGCCTAAACAAATCCTGACAACTTCCATTAACACCCGCATTGAATTACTGCGCGCGTTCTTATGTGAAAAATAAATTACGTTCAAACATACCGAATAAAAAACTATTACTTTAAACACTCTAACTGACAAATATATTTTGGCATAAATGACGAATTTTCAACTTTGAAAATTGAAATATCGCTTTGAATAATCTAAATAAAAAGCACAATCCTGATTAGATTATTTAAAAATTCCAAATCAAAGAGTTTACAATAAAAATGATTGCTTCAAATATATTTTAAGCAAAAGAGGATCGAGTAGCTTCTCAGCAAGCTCATTACACCGTGCATTATAATAACGCACTAAAACAAAAATTTGCAATTTAAATCACGCCTGCGCGTGTATTAATTTCATTTTCGTATGCACTCGCTCGTAATTTTAAATTCGCTGATTTAGTTTCGAAAGAGATTTCATTGCATATTCGATTAAAAGGACACGCACCGAAATTGCCATTAACTCGTGGAGAAATTCATTCCTGCGGGTCCGCGAATAATATCAATCGAACCGCTTAATTTATTTTTTTCGTATCGGCTGCTTCCACGGCTTTATTAGTATGATAATTACGATTACATTTTATGGTCCTGTCATTTCTGTACTTTGAGAGAGGTGTCGAGTATCGGTTCTGTCGACACGTGATTCTTTGAACATACGCTTTATGGCAATCAGAACAAACGAAACAGAAAAGTTTATTTTACACTGCAAGTAACTGCAAACTTTTACTGAACTTCCTGTCTTTTGTTTTTCCCCCAGTATGCACTTTGCATTCGGCATGCACAAGAGTCGCATCGTGACGCGTGTTACATAGTCATTAATTAATTATTAAACTACATTCAGCAGTTGCTGTTATCTTCCATCGTAACCAATCATCAACCATAACTCATCTTCCATTAACTTAAATCGATCACAATATTGCGACACTCGCATCGCCGACGATTCGCCACTAGATATTACAAAAACCTTGGAAAACATGAAACTGCTTCGGCGAAAGCCCGAGCGAATATTTACCGAGGATTTCCGAGGCTGAAAGGGAACACAGGGAAAATGTAGACGGTCGCGTGTGCGCGCGGGACGCTCATCGACCATTTTCCAGAGCGGGCATTCGTAATTAATCGTGTGGCAAACGGTCGTTTACG
The DNA here is from genome assembly GCF_028453695.1 of Augochlora pura. Taxonomy (NCBI): domain Eukaryota; kingdom Metazoa; phylum Arthropoda; class Insecta; order Hymenoptera; family Halictidae; genus Augochlora; species Augochlora pura. The sequence goes on along the minus strand of NC_135776.1, from coordinate 20,689,750 downwards.
TGTCGATTTACAAGGGCGCCGAGTCGTTTAGCCATCGAAAGGTATACACGCGCGTGTATGTACAGAGCACACACACACGACGCGAGAGGCCACAGAGAGGGCCGTAGGACACGAGAGAGCGCCATAGAGTAAAACACGCGACACGCGCGACGAGCCGCAGAAATAATTCAACGGCGTCGGGCGACGCCGATTAGGAATTCTCTTGCTCCGGTTCGGGCCGCGATACCGGTCGCCCCGGGTTCGGTTCTCTCCCTCTCCCTCTCCCTCTCTCTCTCACTCTGTGTAATCAGACCGTAAGCAGATGAGACGTATTCACTGAAGGAATCGGTAGACGGCTACCCGGTGCGCGGCAACGGGATTGACAGTGTAACATCTGTTAATTCGATTTCGACCGCGTAACTGGAAACCGCCCGGTGTAACCGATATGTACGTAGCCTGCGTTTCCCCGTTATCTGATTATAGATCGTCATCCATACGTAATGACACTGCGACGTTATATTCAACGAGCCCGGTCGCGCTCGGAGTCGCGCGGCCCCCGACTTCCGGAACGAAGTTAACCTCCTTCTCTGGAATTAGAGCGATCCTCTGGTCCCCGCGGAGCCGGCAGAGCCGAAAGACATTTTAATATTTTCATCGAGAAGCGGACTACGTCTCCCTTTATTTATTCATGAATTTAACTATCGGAGCCACGGACCGTCGACACTCTAGCGCAACAGAAACTTTCCGCTTAACTATAAACGTGGCTTAATCGTAGGCTGAATTGTTCACGAGGTTAGAGCATATAGATCACGGATTTTCGTGCACTTATGATTAGGCGAATTTAGCGAACTCGTTGATATTGTACTCAGCATAGAAATACGTTGATTTCAATAAACAAATAGATCGAGATCTCTGTAAATTGTTCAAGTCATTATTAAACATTTTATTCGTATTTATGTCTGATCAAATAATAATATTTTCTCTTTATTATTGTTTAGTCATTATCGAATGAATAAGAAACAAGATTTAATCAGTATAAAAATAAAATAATATTACTATTCTATTACTATTTAATCATACATAACGCTGAATCAGATATTCAATCGTATGGCTATTACTATTATTATTCGCAACGATAAAATATTATTCTAAAATATCTAAATATCTAAAATAATAATCGCGAAATGTAAAACCGAATACATTTCTATATTCTATCCGCGATTCGCGCGGTTGCTCGCGCGTTTATATCGCCGAAATATTTTATTTAACGCGAGAATCCAGGAATTTTTGTAGAAGCACGAATCCCCGCGGAGCTCCGCCGCTCAATTTACGGCTAGACAGTGTTTTTTTTATAAACTCACGCACCCCTAACTCAGGCGAAAAAAAATAAAATATTAATCCGAATAAACAGCCGCTTTAGCTGTAACGAATGCGGGCGTTTAAATAACGTTTAACACTAGAACGAGCCCCGAGGCATTAAGCGCGGTTAACGTATATCACACGGTGGTAATAACATGCTTGCGTTTATTCAGATTTCGTGCAATCTCTATCGTAATACGCAGCTAGCGGAATAAATTCATTGGAGTAAACATTCCGCGAAATGATTTCTACAATTACGAATTTCTCTTGAGAATCTCGCGTTCTTTTACGAGAAGCCAATTAGCAGTAGAGTTTTTATTAGAGAAATTGCTTCGATAAAATGTAATTTATTCGATCAGTTGCCACAGTAGTGAATTTATAATTTTTATAATTGCAAAGTGCGTAATGAGACATTTGACCGCGGTCGGTTCAACCCTTTGCACTCGGAGCCATTTTAACTAATTTTTAGAGGCGCCCGAGAGTCGCCATTTGACCGCAAACTGTTAATGTTAAAATAGAGAACACTGCATCGCTTTATACCATCGCTATAAAAATTTCTTTGATTTCTGCATAAATTTTTCATACAGTCCCAGGCTATGCGATTCGAACGATGGCAGAGGAACGTAAACAGAGTCGGAGATTGCGATTCGATAAATCGTCGTCGGGGTGCGTATAATAGGATCGGCGATGCCACCGTAGGAAATAGTCATGGGGAAACTCGGAGGCGAGAAAAGTCATTGGTAACTCTCGTTTCGAGGATCTCCCACGCAATTTCCCTCGGTATCGAGAATGCCCGGAGCACAGGGGACACCGCCGTTTCTCCCCGTTCCCAACGTCGGACCGCCATTGTTCGCGCGGAGCTGCGTCGTTTCCACGATCTTTAATTTCCATCGTTTACAATAAGCACTCGAGGGGAAGGAGGGGGGGGGGGGGGGGGGGGGGGGGAGGGGGGGGGGGGGGGATAGAAACCAGTTTAATGGCGGACTTACTTGTCAGTTCGAGCGGCGGCCGGTACTTTAATTACTCCCGGCTACGGTGGGAATTTTTTCGCGGAGCCCCGGCCGTCCAGAAACCCGGCGGACGACGTTCTTTGCAACGCCCGATCGGCTGTTACCTTCGTTCTGCTTCCCTTTTTCCTGCTTCACCTTCGCCCAACGCCCCCGCCCCGTCCGTTTTCGGTTTAATCAGACTTATTGCCCTTGCGCGGATTCTCGCGCGAGTTCGAGCTTCTCCCGAGCTAATTTTCGGGATTAGTCGGGCTTTTAAGAACGCCGGAATACTTAGCTCACTTTTCGAGCACGGTAATCGGTTGAAATAGTAGGGAATAAACGCGCACCGATCCGTGTTATTATAATGTCAGGATCTTAGACGAAGGAATGGTCATCTCAATGGTCATCTTACAAATGAAAGGGTCGCTTCAAATATTTTTAATTAATAGATTAACTGAACACGTTCCGTGCCGAACTGTGTTTAGTCGACTTTTCATTCTGGTCAATCGACGCTTTAAAAATCGATATATTATTTTGATTTATTAAGTATTGTCAATGTAGATGTGAAGCAGACTTATTATGGATCCATTCTTTCGGTGGAAATTAATTCTTCGATTCTGAACTTGCCATAAAAAATTTGTTTAACCCGTTAAATAGACATTTAAGCGTGTACCAACAGTGGCACGGAATGTGTTAAACAACCTGGATAAATAAGATTCAATGCAAATGAGAAGATCACTTTCAGCAAAAATATAAAATATATTTACAAAAATATAAAAAAAAAGATGAAAGTTAACTCTTACTTCACTCCTTTACTTTGTACCCTTCTCCATTAGCGAGTAGGTATAAAATTCTTCTAAAAGAGGTTTATTCAAATTTTAAGTTTATTTAACTTTATTTAAGTTTATTTAAGTTTATTTGAATTTTTTAACATTTTACTGCACCGGATTTTCCACAGAAAATTCGCGGTATCTTTTTATACGGCATCGCTGGTTTTACTGTAAGGGAATTGAAATCGAGAAAAACGTTTCGTCACTTCATTATGGTCTCTATAATGAGAAAAGGCGAAAAACCTCGTTAAAATTCTACCCCTTCGCAAATTTTCTGGCCCGAAGTCGACGCGGTCTACCTCGCGCATCGACTTTACCGTCGAAAATTAAATGGATGTTCCAGCGAAGTTATAATGTATTATATTTTCTATATAATTTTAATATAGAACGAATAATGATAATTATTTTAAAATTAATTACAGTTGGCTGGAAAGGAAGAAAAAAAATAAATTGGAACTTGAAAATTTAGCAATTGGTATGTGTAAACGTTTGTAATTAAATTTCAGCGAAATTACTGCTGAATTCCGATTAAATTGCAGTTAAAATTCAATTAAATTACAATTAAATTACAAATAAATTATAATTAAATTACAGCTAAATTATAGATAAATTACAATTGAATTACAGGTGAATCATAAATAAATTACAATTAATCCTGTTTCATCGAAGCCATTTCAACTCGAAATCCGAATTAATTTTATTAGTCGCCACACAACTCTAACAAGACAAAGGTTTTTGTCCACGCTAAAAAATCTAGAATCCGCTCGCTGGACCCCATACGATCGCAAAACGAACCTTCCATTCGCCTGAAAGCCTCAACTCCGTCTCAGCCTGAAACTCCCAAGGACCGTGTGCCGATCGGGGAGAAGCTCGAACCGCCCCGTCCGCAGTGTCTCGTCGAATTACCTGTTACTTTACGTAGTCTGTCGACGAGTCACTGAATCCGAATGAATCCCGGCGATTCCGATTGAGTATTCAAGAGCTCGGTGACACGAGCTTGCTCGTCGGGTCGCTTGCGCGTCGGGACGCGTCGTTCGTTGTTCCCCGGTTAGGGGGCCAACAAAAAAGGTGGTCGACGGAGGGTATTCGCGGCATAAAATCGCGGACGAAGGAGAAAGGCAAAGATCTCTCGCAGGATCGAAGTATCGCGGCGGGTCAGATGGAACGCCGAGAGAACGAACAAAAGAAAGAAAGAAGGAAAGAGAGAAAGAACGTAAGAAAGTAAAGCGAGACAGAACGCGCGCGCGTCCCGAACAAACGAGGAGGCGCGGCGCGGTGGTGGGGTTTCTTACGATGCTGTTAAATTAAATTACATGCAGTCGCCACGCAGTCACGAGGACACACTTGGCACGAGCACCGAGTCACCCCCATGCATAATGCATGCGGTATTTTGCTACGGTAGACGCGACTCCAACCTCTGCCCTCCTTTTCTCCGACGGGTTCTGCGAATTCGTGAGACGTGCTGCTGCGCGAGTCCTCTCTCCTCGGAGGTAGCTCAGGTAAGACGAGAGAGAGAGAGAGAGAGAGAGGCTGCGAGTGCTCGTGCAATCTTCATTCGGCCCGGGGGTCGGCGAGGCTAGGGCCGAAGGGTCGCTAATAGAACCGCAAATACCGGCGATTCCGGGGGCAAGGCTGGTAAATTTTTCTTGACAAGGGTGGCTGTACTGGCAGCGCTAAACATTTATTGGAATTTCGACGTAAATGTTCCTAACATCTTGTACATATTTATTTCTACCTTACGGCCAAGAAATTGGACTTTTCATTTTTTCTATTCTAGCCCTCTTGGTTTATCTTTGGCTTATCTCTTGGTTATCTCTACCACATTTATTGTAAACGTATTACATGGGCTAAAATATTTATTAATATCAACATATACGTATCGACTAGAAACAAAATATATTTACTAATTTATAGTTCTCTTGAACGCAAGGAACAGTAACCAACTTTAAAGAAGAAAATATAGTTAATAATTGAACGATCAAACGAACTTAACGAATTAAAAGTACATCAACTCTATCTATAATCCAACTTGCATCTCTATTCCAAATTCCCGGCGAAAGCAAACTCGCCTACACTCTCTCGAGCACCTGTTCCAAAAAAACGGCGCGCGCCGCATCGACGAGACGTAAGATAAATAATGCTTTCTACACCGTCGGAGGTATCTCAACTATTTCGCTCTGATTCGCGTGGGCCTTGACGGCCATTAAATTTGCATTCGGACAGGCTTCCAGTGGACACGGACTCTTTTGAAACGGACGGCGGACCGGGGCAGAGAACGCTGTGTGGAGAGGCCGTGTGCTTGCTTGCGAAGCGTAAATATCAAGATGCAGCGGGCACATGGAAATTGGGAGATAGCTTTTCAGGTCCGCGAAGATACGTTTGAATCTTTTCTGGCTTCGGAGGTTTGTCGACAAATATCTTCGATCGTTACGCGTCGCCCGACGAAATTTCTCACGTGAATTTGCGACGCGGCTGTGTGCAACGTTTGCGCGAAAACGAGGACCGTGAACGTAAGTGCCGTTTTCGTTGGACATTTTCACGCGGGCTCACAATGAAAGACGTCAGTAGAAATGCACTGTTTAAACGAGCTTCGTGGGTGTGTAATATTTATTTTTGCGTAGAATGTATATTAGTTGTAATTTTTGCTTTATTGTTTTGTGAAATTCTATTTCTGTAGTTTTCATCTTTGCTCTCCGGTCGTCAATTTATTATTATATATTCTCCAGTCCTCAATTTAATATTATATATTCTCCAATCTCTAATTTATTATATAATTAATAATAAATATTATTATACAATATCCTCCAGTCTCCTCACCGTATTAAATGATATCCATAACCTAACCGAAGAGTCGCCCGCGTACACTTTGCGACACACGTGGTGCGGAACTCGTTAATGAGTCTTTTCGGATAATATTCCAAGAATCTCAGTCCCTAAGTGTGCCTCGGTCGGCCAATTCAACCGCTATCGGATCGGGATCGCGCCGCGTCGCGTCGCATCTTAAACGCCTCGAAATCAGCGGTAGCTTCGGGATCACGGCACGGGGATCGTTTTCGAAAAAATCCCCCGGTAAAACGCTTAATCGAGGACCGCACTGATAGCGGAAGGATCCGCGTGTGGTCGCGTCGTTCCGCGAGATTCGAGCGGGAACGGTCTCGCCGTATAGATAACAGCGAGGGTAATGATCCCGGGGACGAACGGCGGCCCGATAAAAATCTGGTAACGTCGTGCCGTGCCGACGCACGGTATTCCACGAAGCGATAATTTGTGGCCGAAAGTCAAGATTTTCTTCCGAGGTTCCTGAGATTTTATGTATTTCGGGGTTGTTTTAACCCTTTGCGACTCTTTTTACGCTGCGTTATTTAGCAATAAGATATCCTTAATTGGATAAAATTGATAATAAAAGAATTGACTTTGCTTACGATTTAGAAGAAACGAATAGCATCCATATTTATTAGAATTGGGATTGGCATGTTTTAAAACGAGTCCGACTAGTTATTATGGTATCACATCGGACAAACCAAAGAGTTAAATCTATTTAAAAATAGACGGTCCGGGTGTCAACAGTTCAGCTAATCCAGATTCTACCGTAATACCATTTGTCTAGAATCACACGAAGCGACACGCGCTTCCACGATCGCGAAAGTAGGGCTTTGTTCGTTTCCCGAACTAGCGCGCCGCGCGCCACGGTGATCGCGTGCGCGCGGTGTTTTCGCGTGGCGTTTGTGTATCGCGAAGGTGGAAATAAAGTTTGTTAGTCCTGTTATCGCTTGATCCGCGCTCGCTGAGCCGGTCGGCGCCGCCGCCGCCGCCGCCATTTTCGCGGCAGAATGAATGCGGCACCGCACGGTGCCTCGTCGCGAGTTACCTTTAATCGGCCGGGTTTACACACAGACAACTTCCTGTCCGGGGTTTAGCCCGGGCCGGGCCGGGCCGGGCCGGCCCGACGCGGCCCGATAACACACCGGCCTGCCGGTGTCGGCCGCGCTAACGTCCCCCCAAAAACGGCCGCGGGGCTCTACCAAACGCGGAAACATAACCGTATCGTTATGCGTTACGGGATATTGTGTGACGTAGTCGCATTATAGCCACTGTAATTGCAAATTTCCCTCGATTACGAGCATCAGCAGCCGCGTACGTACGTGCCCGAATTTGCGATCGGATTGCCCGGGATCCGCTTTTATTCGACGACCCCCCCGCGCGCCCCCCTCCCTCGGCCGCTGTTGTCAACGCGCGCCTTGTACCGCGGACAGACCGCGCGGGCCAGTCAAAGGCTCCGCAACCGGATAATACTGTCTCTCCTCCACCTCTTCCACACCCCTACCCCCTTCGTGACCGTATCTTTCTGACGGGAGACGTGCGCTGAAAACCGATACCACCCGTCTGTCCGGATATTAATCATCGCGCCGCCTGTGATTCCTATTGCTTAACCATCGAACTCTGCCCGAGAGAGAGATAGAGCAGATGTATCCCTGCTAGTCCGATCTATCGCTGTCTATTCTACTTGTTCCCGCGCGTATCGCTCGGCAAGGATCTACTCGACGCGACCCTAAATTGCCCGTACGATCACCTTATTTCACCTGCCTGATTGGCGAACATTCAGCTTCTACTTGCCACGGATCATTGCTCGCTGATTAATCTACTTGGCCGATTACAAACTTGGCACGGATTGCTCTTATTGCACTCGACCGAATTTCTGTGTGTGTGTCGGACCGATTGCGACGGATGGACGATTAAGTCGGATGACGGGAGTTTTCTATATCTCTGTATTTTGTTCGTCCGTTCGGTGGTCATAGATTATCTACTTAATTCGGGTCGTCGCGTTCCTAATTTGCTTCCCGTATTATATACCGAGCACGGAATTCTCTCATTCCACTCGGCTGAACCGTGAGATGTCTCCGTTTCAATCGTCCGATCAGTGGCTGTGCATATTCTACTGATTTGAAACAGACGATCGTCCCTAATTTACTTATCACAGTTTACTGCTACAATCGTAAGGTGTTTCTATGCCGTTCGTTCGTCCGATCAGTGGCTGTTCTATTTACTTCGAACGGTCGATCGTTTCTAATTCGCTTATCCGAATATAAATTGAGCCGCCGAGTGACGTTATTACCGTCGGCCGGTTCCGCAGACTTGCTTGATCAGTGGCTAGCTCGTATACTACTTGATTCGTGTCATTGGCTGTCACGAAACTACATACGCGATCACGGACCGGCCTCTGAGAGAAACCAATTCTATGTGGTTGATTAGAACCCGTCTATATTCTAATCAGTCTATCAATTGCTGTGCATATTTTACTCGGTTCGCGCGATCTGCCCTGTAATACCGACCACTACTTTGCCACATGATTATCAGCATTCTACTTCTTCTGGTCATTGAACGCTCCGAGCTTATTCAGCTAACCGTAGACTAGACATTGGAGCGACCTAATTCTACTTGGCTGATCACAGGCTTCCCATATTCCACTTGCCTGCGCTGTGGTTCGCCTGTTCTACTTGATTCTCGTAATCGGTCATCCCTACTCATCCGAACGTAAACTGGCCAAAGTAGCCTTTTATTCCATTTCTTTGATCACTGGCTGCGTACACAGAGTGGCCCAACACATTCCGGCGACATAAAATAAAAAATAATTAAGTACTTCCACTTATAAGTCAGAAACACTATGTCTTCTTCCATTCTTTATCTTTTCCTACGATCGCTTGTTAAATAATTCACGACTGTAGAAAATTTCGAAAATCGTTCAATGGTGTAAAGGAGATACGTGTTTCGTTCTATGGCGGAACGAGCTCCGCAGCAGGGGTAAATAAGGGCGAGGTGGAATTGTTCCGGTGGTAAAATAAACCGGTCCGGCGGCGTCCGCGTCTCGCGTTCACGGCTCGCACAAAGTCGCAATCCTCTTTCTAAGCTATCCAGCTCCCTAACCGTGAATCCCTCGGGACTTGGGGACGCAAGTTTCGCGTAAACTCGATTTTCACAGGCGCGGGCCAGCCGACGCCGACGCGACGCCGTCTCGGAACCGCGAACGCATGCTGTTCGTGACCGGAATCGTTTCAGCCCGCTCGGTTTAGCATAATTTGAGACAGCCACCGCGCGCGCGCGCGCTCGCGCTCGGCTTTATCTCCTCTAAATCGCATCATCACGGGGCTCCCGCTTTCAATCGGCGAACGAGCACTTTTACGCCGAAACTGCCGACTGTTTCTCTCTTTATCGCGATAGAGATCGCTTTTATGTCTCTCTTTATGTTCTGTCGCTATCTGTCTCGCTTTTGTCTGTTCTATCGGCTGCTCTGTCTCTTTCTAGCCCTTTCTCCCTCTCTCTCTCTCTATTTTTCTCTCTATCTTCTTTTCTGTCTTTTCTTCTCCCTTGCTCTCAATTTTATTCTCTGTCTTTTTCTCCCCCCTCTCTCTCTCGATCTCTGTCTCTCGCTCTCTGGTCCTCTTTCTATTCAACCGATGGAAAGCAGTAAAAGCGCAGTCCGATCGGATGGCCGGCCCCGCCATAAAGCGGTTTTCGGTGTACCGTCGGATCCGCCGCGCCATACTCGAACGTCTGAGAGCACGCCTAACTGCTTGTTCCTCCGGCTGTCGCGGAAAAACCGAGCCATCCGAGTCGGACCCATAGTTCTTTATTAAGGGACTTCTCGTTCACCTTTTACGACACCTCCTTGTTCCTCGCGGGGAGACTGTCGCGAACCCGGCGATTTATGATAATTGTACGTGCGCGGTGGATGAACGTCGCGAGCCGTTGTCCGACGACTCGCCACGAAATTATGCTCCACTAGATTGAACAAGAACGAGCTTCTTCGCATTGTCTTGGAGGCTAGAGATTCTCGGGTAAAATGTTAAAAATAGGGTCGCGGAATTATGCGAATTATTGGGATAAACGCGTTTTGTGATGTGTCGCGATGTGAGGTCGCACTACGATAAGTACAACTCAATTTCAAGCGAATTTTAAATGGCTCACAATTTAAGAAATTAACACGAGAAATAATCGCAACTTCCCTTATATATTACTCGAACCTCAGGGCTACTCTTATATGATAGAATCGGGCCGCGAGTTTTAATGCGCCGATAAATCGATGCCCGTTTCGCGGCGCAACGAATTTAAATTCATCCAAAGCTCTCGCGGTATTGAATAATGAAGGTCGGCGAGCGCGAGAACCGAGTGCGTGAATCATTTAAATTGGAATCTCGAATGCACCGATCCATGATTAATGCCGGCAACTAAATAGAATCGCAGTGGGGGCAGGCATAGAAAAACCGCTACGTTGCCGTAGACGGGTAGAATCGATCAAGGCTAGTGTACCGTCGTGTCAGATTTTTCGGGAGCGTCAAGAACAATCGGTTGCTGGATTAAAGCTTGTCGCGCCATATTTCACGGCCGGGCGAAATCAAAATAACTTGTCCGCCCCGGGTTCGAAATCGTTAACAGCGTTATTTAGAGCGGCCAAAGTCCATCGCCCGTAAATACGAATCACACGGCTCGTATAACTGTCGCACGCGGACACTGTTTAATTCCAAAGGGTTCGAAGCAATTCGACCTGATACAATGTTAATCCTTTAATTGCCCGGCTCTTTTTTTTCTCTCTCTCTCTCTCCACCATATTTTCCGGCCTGATCTACACACCTGTTGTTCCGAATACTTCGAAGTGCCCCGTCCCGGCGACCTTTGAAACCTGCTCGGACCAGCTGTTGAAAATAATATTCATAACCCTTTATAAAATGGTATAACTTTTTCCAACTTAAACCGGAGTATTTGATTTCTTTTTTTCAATTGTAGAAGGACAATGATTGAAATATTTTTGCTATCGCATTAATCAAATTAGTCGAATAAATAATTACACCGAGAGATGGATACAATAATTGTCAACATCTGGAAATTTTCCTACGAATGGCTCGTTCGTATCTTCGCAGAATAAATTCCCGAGCCGTGGCATCGACGTCGACGCGACACGAATATCCTTCGAAGAGACGATTGGAAATCGCGTATGAATAAATTTCGCGGATTGTCGTTACCAGCGTTGGGACGAGATAAGGTTGTTTACCGAGAGACGGGGAGGATTTGATCAAGTTGGGAAACCAGCGGCCTAACGACAGAGCGCCGAGGAATTACCCGAATGTGTTTTCGAGGATCGGTTCTCCCCGGAAGAGATCGTTCCGGGCAGTATCTCATCTACCGCCTCGGATTCGCCAAGTTCGGTTACATTCCGGCGACCAATCAGCTCTCGGCCGGGCTTCATGTATTCGAAGACACGTTCCGCGGGAAGTGATAACAAGTAAACAAGTCAAATTTAGAAAGTCTCGCAATCTCGCCCGGAGAGAGAGAGAGAGAGAGAGAGAGAGAGAGAGAGTACTCTCTCGTTCCGCTGACACGTTTCTAACTCGCCTCGTCTCGCCTCAACTTCCACGGCGCGGCGCGCGGTGAATGAATTCGCGAGAAGAAAACGCGCGACGTCTATTCCCCGCGGAAACTTTCGGATAACTGGGACGAGGTTTGGTCCGTTTCCCGAGTGGAACCGGTCCGGCATCGATCTAACTAGCGAAACAAAATTCCTCGATCGCTGAAACGAGATATATACGTTGGGCGTCAGTCAAGTTTTCTCACCGTTTCTTAGGCATCCCCGCCGGCGCGATCAAACTAAGTTTCTGATACGATATTATCAGGCTACATGCTCGCACGTTCGGAAATTTCGAACAATATTTCTTACGTGGAATTGGTCAAAGTCGCCTCGACTTTTTTAAATGACGCCGCTGCTCTAATTTAATATCGAGACACAGTGACTGCTATTAATATTCGAACACTTTTCAATTTTGGAATAACTTTTTTCAAATGACTCCTTTTAGAATTAACTTTTTTAAAATCTTCTTAAAGTTCTTTCAAAATTTAATCTTCTGTGATTTATTGAATTTTCCGTAATTTATTGAATTATCTCGAAGTGCGCTAAAACTTTCGGCAGAGGATGTACGCATTAATCAAGCATGCTCATCGGGCAGCGAGCCGTGTTACAGTCACTCTGTCTAAGGTAACCGAAGTCCCTGCGATCCTTCCCGAATCCGAGAAAGCTCTCTCTGCCGTGTCACGCGCGTAACTCTCGTGCCGCCTCCGTCAAAGGGGGAGCATAAGCATCAGTTTATCGATCCTCGTAATCGCGAGCGTCTGGTATACTTTCCACGGAGCCATTACGACGAAACTATCGTGCATAATTCCGCGATACAGCATCAATTGTCCTTTATATTCAGGATGCTTTAGCCGTGGCTGGGCGAAGCTCTCGGCTCCCTCCCTCCCTCTCTCTCTCTCTCTCTCTCTCTCTCCCGGTCCGTCGCCGAGCGGAGCGAAATTGTAAAGCGGTGCATCAGCGTAATCACTTCTGCGGGAAAATAGGCGGCGCGATGCGCCTCTGTCTCCGAGGGTCTCTGGCAACTGTCAGCTTTTATCGCGTTCGATTCGCAAGCCAGAGATCCGCCGGCGAACAGAGCCAGTCTCCTGGATACCCTCACAATAATTCTACTTGTATGCGAAAGCATTATAATTAGGTTAAATTGATTAGTGAATTGATCAGACATTTTTTCGTAGACGAATCAAAGTTATGATTTCTTAATCGAAGTGGAAAATGCGGAAATTAATTTTTTGAAATTCCTAATGCTGTCAAAGTAACTGGTTACCAATCTTTTTCTTTTATACAGATAAATGCTGATGAACGAAACGAGTCGTAGCGTAAAGGGTTAAGTGACACACCAGCTCCAATTCAAAGTAAAATGTCGGAGCAGCGTCCACGCGGTCGCAGCAGAGCCGCTCGACGGATTAACTCTCGCCGTTTCTTTTCATTTCCATTCCTTTTCCGCGCGTTTTTTTATTTATCCAGCATCCGATGCCCTTTTTTCCAACTGTTTTCCTTTAATTTCCGCACCCCGTGCCGCGTTCTCCCCTACTCTTTTCAGCTTTTTTTTTCTCCGCGCCGCGAAACAGGCTTTTTTCCTCCGCCGATAGATTTTTCCATTTTCGCGTCTGTCGCTTTGTTGACTCGCTTATTTCTGTTCGCGCTTTCCCGTGGCCATTTTTTCTGCACGGTTTTCCCTTCCCATCGAATTGCCGCCGCGTCGATTTATCGTTTAACGCGCGTTAACTGCCACGCCGGCGTTTCCGGTTGTACATAGACGAAATTGGAATCTTTTTAACAATATAGAGCGACTACGTTAATATTTGGATTGCTTTTAAAAGCGCGATGACCTTTTTAAATACTGACTGAACGATTGATTTGATTTCTTTTTTAGGCGATAAAGGAATTGATGTAATTGACAATGAATAAATTATTTCGTTGTAATTTTGTTACTATAATAAAAATCGAGGGTCTTTTATCCTCTTTACTATTCCAAAGAATAGCAAAATTAAAAAGAGAATCATTTCAGTTATGGTTTATATAACCTGGTCCCGCCGTCATCAAAAAACAATAGACATCATTTACTCCAGTTAATTAAGAGTCATCGCGTTTTAATTGCTGTACGAGCACTTTCGCGGGCTACTGTATACACAGAGATTGCATTCCAAAGAGACCAGCGTCGCCCGATTGTCCGCGAACAAGCGATTCGCAAAGCGGTCGCGAATTAATTGGCGCAGCTAATTAGCCGGCGCCTCCTATTATTTCTTGCTGCAGAAACGCGGCTCTTCTTTTACTGGATTTTGCGAGACGCGAATAACCAGCGATTACTTACGGACAGCGGAAGATTCGCCGGGCGTACTATTACGAAATGCGTACCTGCAACAAAAACCAGAGAAAATCGTTGTATTGCCGGGCCGTCGGGCTTCCTTACGAGCGAATTGTAAGTTATAATTGGACCGTGGACCTTTATGCGTTTACAATCCGCGATGATATCCCCGGTGAAAGAATGGGATGGAAGTTTCAATAGAAATTCATTCTCCGTTACAGCGCCGGGTTTATTCTTCGCCGGCCGAGTTTATTAATCGGAGAACGTAAACGGTTCTACGCGAAATCCGCGGGTACGCGACTATACCGTGCTAATTAGTCCGCGGAGATTTTACGGTAAACGGAAGTTCTGTTCTGTTCGGTTCTGTAACCAGAACGAAGATTACCGCCACAGAAGTTGCAATAATTCCATCCGACATTTTCCATCCTTTTCGCAAGAATCCGTGGAACGAGCTCGAACCGCTTGTATTGTTGCTTATCGGCGCGAAAGTTCAGCTTATCAAGCCGAGGGGAAAATGGAGCGTTTATTTTTTATCTTGCTGGATCTTGTTCGCTTCGAATAAATGGAGAAAGACGTAAAGTTATTATATTGTAATTAGGTCGCAACGAAATTATCGAATTAGAATGAAAATTAAAATTATTAAAACTATTCCGGGGAGAAGCAGTATTCTAATTAATTTTCATTACAGCCAAACAAAGCAGATAATTTCTGGTTTGCAGAAATGTAGAATTATAGTTGGTAGATTGTAGATTTAAATGAATTTATTATAGCAGAATCTCGCACAAACGAGATACGGAGCACCAAGCTGTATGTAATAAAATGAAATGAAATTGTTGAATAGGAAATCAAATGAAAAGCTATTATACTATAGAAAAATTCTCATTCTGGACAATGATCCACGCTGTAATAATTAAAAAATTATCCGTTCACGTGATCAAATCATCCGTTCGCGTGTTTCAAATGCCTTGGGTGAAACAAAACTCATTTTTTTCGGCGGAAACAAAAATTTCAACCGCGCCGAGCATTCGGGAACTCAAAAATCCCCGTTTCCTTTGTTACACGTATCATGTTCTGGCGTTATAAATTCGCGTAAACATCCGCGCGGCAAAGAAAAGGACACGCTGGACAACGTCAAATTAAAAATAGACACAAAGGAATTCTTGAAATACACGGGGGGGGGGGGGGCGGGGCGAACCGTGTTTGCAGCGCGTTTTCTAGAATTTCCATGGAAATCCGCCCCAACGAGAGAGGACGCGGGAGAGGAACAACACGAAATTAGAAATAAACAGAACGCAGTGCTTGTAATGCCGGAAAACTCCTTTTGTAAATCATATTCTGCCGTGGCGCGTCTGCGAAATGATTTGTGGAAAGGACATAAGATCGAATCAAGCAAATTATGGTTAAATTCAATGCTTCGATTCAACGTCGTTTTCAAATTACTATACAATCATTTATACAATCGTTGGGACTCTATGGGAACTTAATTGGTTTCCTTATGGATCGCAAATGGTCCATCTCCCTTACATCTCATATACTGTATAATGAAATGAAATAGATAAAATAAAATTAATAAAATACAATAAATTGAACTGAAGTAAAAATACAATAATTTAAGTAACGACATGGGCTCTATACTTTTTCCTTTTATTTCTCCTAACTGAGAAAATGAAATATGAAAAGATCGCCGTCGTCTCAATTAATCAATAACGCATCGGTGATCGACAAACAGTCTCCTGTCCGAATATTGAGGAGAATGGAGACGTTCGTCGAAGAACACGGTGATCCTAGAAAGCAAACGAAGGCGGCGCAGCAGCGTAACCGAGAATCCGAAGTTTCCTTGGTAGTCGGCCGGTTGTTTAGAAGGTTTCGTTTAATTAGTCCGCGCCGGGGGTCGCGTAATTGCGAGCGATTGCGAGCGAGCTGGCCGGTAACAAGGGAGAAGAGGAGAAAGAGAAAGATAGAAGGACAAAGAAAGAGAAAGTTAGAGAAAGAGAGAGAAATGGAAGGAAAAAGAAAAAGAAAGATAGAGAAAGATAGAGAAGTAGAAAGAAAGATAGAAAGAAAAAATGAGAGAAAGCTAGAGAAAGAGAGAGGAAAGAAAAGAGAGAGAGGGAGAGAGAGGGAGAGGGCAGGCCGGTTTCCCGGGAATCCAGAGTCGCATATCGGGTCGCATAGCGGGCTCGCGATCCATTTGTCCGAATAAAGCGATTCCAATCCGCTCGGCGGCCCCGCGTCGAAGATCTCCGGACGAATGGTGAACGCCCGCATAGTTCGGCAAAGAATCCTCGAACTATCCCGGCGGAAGCGGAACTGTTTTCGCTCAGCCTTCGGCTTGTCCTCGGCTCTCTCTTGGGTTAGTTCGCAATTTTCGATGGAATTTAGCCGTACACCGGAAGTGGATCGAGAACCCCCCTCCCTCCTCCACGGACGATACGGTGAAGTTTTCGGGGTGGGAAAACGATTCATTTGTCGCGGCCGAGAGGGGTCGGACGAGCGTTTCGATGAAGAATTTATGGGATTAGGGGACCGTCGGATTTGTCACGGCCAATCGAGGACTTTTGTTCGGATCGCCGGAGGCAATGGCCCGGGTCGAGACTTCTCTCCGTTTGCTTAGGACCTCTGGTAACATGTGGGACGTCGCCGATAATGGGCCTTGTTTCCTCTTGATTTATCTTCGCGTCGGCAAGTATGTTAACGGCATCTCTCGGACCGGGTAACATTTTCGGATCGAGTAACTCGAATTCTTCCGGGACGGTGGAATAGTTTTGCAACAGATTTGGATGCTGTATGTGTGTATGTCATCATTAACCGTGCACCCCGGAAGCTTTGAAAGCAACGAAGACGAGTTAACGAAACGATTTCTCCGCGAGCTATTCGTCGCTGTCGTTTCGCTTCGAATTCGAACATATTATAAATCGACCGGGGGGTGGTTCAATCACGGCGATCCTTTTTAGCCCCGAGGAGAATTTATCGGGCCGCGGTGCCGTGTTGTTGGCCGAGTACACGAGCCACAGCCACGGGTATTAGTTTCGGCCCATAGAAATGAATTAAGCAGCGGCGAGGCGAGGCGAGCCGCGGTGTGGCATCGCGAGGAATATTTTTCTGGGGAGAAAGGGGCGGTGGTGGTGGGAGAAGCGAGGGATAAAGAGGGAAGATTAATCGCGGGGCAGTCGGATCCCGTGGAAGCAGCCGGATAGAACAAACACCGCGGCCAGGAACAACCGGACTCTACCCCCGGCTAATAGGGTTAATTACTAATTCAGTTCTTCATCCCCGACGCGCGGTCCGCGGACCTACACCTGGTCGAAACTCGTCCCGCGAGAGAACGGAGGATTATTAACCGAGTCAACCGAACTGATTCAACACCACGGATCGCCGCAAATACGCCTATCTGCATTCTTATCCCATTCTTATCGTAATTGATTCGCTTTATCTCGACCGCGAACTGCTTTTTCCATCCGTCGGCTGAACAAATTGAACCCGGCGGTTTTTCCTCGTTTCGTTCTTTACTTGGGGATTTATAACTGTCTCGACATTACAAACTGTCTAATTTTATATTAATTTTACGTTACAGATCAACCTTTATATTAATCATTTTAATATATAACTGTTTATTTCAGATATAATCCATCAACAAGAAATTTTATCGTTCGAAAGATAATCTTCTAAAAAATTCAACCCCTTTACGTTTTCTCGAAGCTGGCTGCCGCAAAGTTCGATCCACGGTGAAGGAATCGGTAATTACATTCGAGGGCTGCCACTATTTCAGTGAACGTAAACGAGATTAATTTCCTGGCAGGCAACTTTTTTACGTATTAACATGAAAGTTCGCTAAAACTAATGAATTTCGACGTGAAAGAAGTCTATCAAAGAAAGGAGACGCAAAATGATGTTACTGCGCGCTTCTTTTGAATCGCCGAAGTCTGCCGCGTTTGAAATAAAAAGATTCGCCGACAAAAAGACGCGTCGACGGACGAATAGAAAAAAAAGGAACTCTGCGATCGAGATGCGATCGGTAGAATTGATTAAACGCCGTCGCAGCGAACTCCGGCATATTTAACGCGACGCGTCGGACTCGCGCGTCCATTTATAGGAAATATAATACGGTCTAACGAACATCGGAGCATCGGAGCATCGGTTGACGGGGACGGGGGGATCGAAAAGTGTACACGCGCATATTAATGTCGTCGCCGGCCTGATAATTATATAAATGAAAACGCGGAGAATCGGTGGCGGTCTGACGCGCGCGTGCGAATCGATCCGCGCCCGGTGTGCGCGCGTACGTGTTAATTAATCAGGAGAAATAAAAAGTGTGTCGATCGGCCGCGTGATTGAGGGACAGCCGCGGAAAGAATTACGATGCGGCTGTGGATATATAATAATCGTCGGCGTTCAAAATTTTAATGAACTTCCATGGAAACACGGTGCTTAATTTCCGATCCCTGCGCTCGCTATCGAAGAGGGAGGAGGGAGGGGAGGACGGAGATTATTAAAAAGGAGGGGAAATTGAATTTTCCATGGTTCGGCGGGAGAGAGGGACCGTGAAAAGAAACGTCTCTCTCTCTCTCTCCCTTCTCTCTCTCTCTCTTTTTTGCGAGCAAATTTTCTGGCGAATGACACCACCATTATTCATCGTCGGAACACGGCCCGAAAGATTTTTCGCATTATCTTTTAATCCATTCCGACCTAATTGTTAGTCGCTAACTGGATTCGCCGAGCGTTCAACGTCGCTTCCGAAAATAGACCGGATTCTTGGAACAAAAAAAATCAAACGGGGAAAAGCGAGAGGCGGAGAGAAAAATAGAAAGAGAGAGAGAGGGAGAGAGAGATAGAGCGTTTCTTCCTGCGTCAACGTGAATTACGTCGCTCCTCGATCGAGCTCTCGAAATCACGTCCACTGAATCATTTCGATGGCAGGGTCGGTATGTTCGATTGTGAGGATAAAATTGCTCCGATTCGATTTTCTAATTAAGCGCTGATTTCTGCCTCTAATTAGGCGAGGTCGTCCAGCTGGTTTCTGTAATATTAATTGTTGCGCGAATTAAATGAAGATTCGGATAATTTGTTCCCTTCTTTTTTGTAGAGCCTAATCTACCGTAATTGTTCTAATGTACCGAACAATTTTTGCTTCCTCTATTATCTTTATTTAATTCCGTTTCTGTACTTTGATAACAGAAAAATGAATTTTTACTTTGACGTAGAAGAAGTGAATAATATTCATATTTAGTAGAGCTTGCATTAAATCTTCGCCACGAGTCTGACTCATTATTGTAGTAATCTACTGAATATAAATAGGATTAAATTGCCAAGAGTTTTAATTGAATGAAAAATTGATTTATCTGTCAATGTACTCTGATTATACTGTGAGCCGACTTCAACAGGTCGAGCGAGGAACAGGATCGAAATCTAAAGAGCACCAGGCACCAAAAATCTGCAGGAACGGTGAAAGATCCCCAACTCTTCCATCTGCAGCTGGGTAGGAGACAAGTCTCGCAGGAGTCGAGACGGACAAAGGTGAAAGAGTTATTGTGAGGAGTTGCTGCTGCGTGGGCGTCTGGCGCCGCGTTTATCCGCTATCAGCCAATTGGACGACCCTTTCGGTCAACTTTCTTGACCGGGTTCCGTTCTCCGGGAGCGAAACTCGAGAAATCCACGTCCACATAAATCTCGCAGGCTGTTTCTGGCCCCGTAAAGCAAACGCCAACCCAAAACGGTTTCGGCTTGTTGTGCGCGTCCGGCTTCCACCATGTATAATCGGAATTATTTTTCGGGCCGCGGACACGTTTCGGGTCTAATATGCTACGGCGGTGGACGCCGAGGGTGGCTCAGGCCCGAATACCCGAGCGGCAGGCGAATCTGCGGTTTCGTTGGCCGCGGCCAACATTAATCCGGCCGAAACTAATTCGCGCCGCTGTGTTTGTCTTCCGCGGAACTAGCGCCGCTGCAAACGAATAATTCACGGTGCCCCGTGGCTTTACGGTTTATTAAAATGCCAAGTTTTCGACGCCCGTCGACCCCCCGGAAATAATTGCCCTGGGATCTGGAGGAAAAGACCTCGTCCCTCCTCTCGCGACACGCTTTCTTCCCGACGAATTTACGAAATTTTTCTACGCAATTTTTTAAAATTGATTTATTATAACGGGTTCAAAATTATACCTTACTATATTATTATTATTATTATTATTATTATTAAATTTTTAATACTATTCGCAAAACCGACAACCATACACCCAGCTAATGAACCATAAGCTTCGCTTGTTCCCCTCGCTACAGTTAATTTCTAATAAACGCGTCATAAGAAATTCTTCTAAATGCACTTTTCGAACGACGTGGTTCGTACGGTTTATTGTTCGCGGAGTTCTGCCTCTGTAAATGGACACAGGCGGGGCGGAGCCTTGTTCACGTGGCCGCGGTAACATAAGGCAGAGAGAGCCGAGAAAAGGATCAACGAAAAAAGGGGGTAGACAACATCCGGCGCTGGAAACCGGAAAGAAGCGTCGGCCGCCGCCCCCTCGGACGAAAAGAATGGAAAAAAGAAAACGGTCGAGAGATGAAAGAGAGGGCCCGGGGAGTCGGAGAGGCGAGGTACGAGGTGCAAATTAAAGAGCCCTCGTTAGGCTGTTTTAATAATTAGTACGGGGTTCTCGGTTTGAAACCCTCCGGACAATCCTCGACGCCGAGAGGAAAATGCGAAAAGTTTTCGCTACGTTTGTAACGAGGGAGGGTGGGGGGGGGGGGGACGGCGCGTCGGCGAAACCGGCCGAGGGTTTTTAACCCTTTCGAGTGGGGGTCGCGGGTATCCAGTGTCTCAAATGGCGAACGACTACTCCCGCCGTACCACGGAGTTCCACCATGCGTTTGTTTTTCGTTACCGAACGGACCCGATGCAATCTTTTATTCTCGAGAGAGGTTGCTCTGAGTCGCGACGGGACTGTCGACTTTTTTTCTTATTTTTGCAGTTTATTAAACGATATGGTCTTGCAAGGGAACATTCCCGAAATAAGGCATTTTTAATGAAATTTTTATAGTTCCTAATTGATGGGACAATGTCATGTTAATATCGTATTAAAATACTATTAAGGCGATATCGTACTAATAGGTATTAAATGTGTAAAAATATATTTATTGAATAATCAAATATAATTATATAATTAGTGATGATGATAAATCAATTGATATATAATAAATCTAATTTAGAAATTATTATTATTATTATTATTATCGTTGCAACAACAGTAATTAAATTGAGAAAATATGAATTATATATGAATACTGAATACGATTAATATATAAACAATATATATATGAATAATGTATTAACAAAGAGCAGAAAAACGCTAGGAAACAATGACCGAAAGCCTGGTTGGAGCGTAGCTAAAGAAAAGCGTCGAAAGAATTAAAAACTGGTTACACGAGTTCACGGTTTCGTTGAATTTTGTGCAAAAGTATTAATCGATCGTTATTTAAGGATTTTCTCGTTTTTGCCGATCCAGCGAGCGTTGCGCAGAGTCTCGAATGGGTATAGAGATTCCGTATTGAAAACTAGCTCGGTCGAGCAGGAAATAGTCGGCGTATAAATCCAATCGAAAATTGCACGTCATTGTTAATTGTTCCGTAGCTAAAGGGCACTATTATGTTCATTCGCAGACCTATCCCCGCGCACAAAAGACAGGCTATAATGGACGGCACCGGTTCATTGTTAAAACGTTATATTATTGTGCAGCAACAACGCGCGTACGCTATATACAGTTACATACGGTTCCACCGAGAAAGTTCTAATTAAACATACTTCGATACACGACCGTGTGTATCATAATTGCTCTCGATACGTTGGCGGAATCCTTCGTCAAATCTAAACGACACGTGATCCAATTAATTGTATCCCATTGTTTGATTTGACCACGCTTTGATTTTACCATCGAATCATTTGGTTACGCAAGGTTTACAATAACGAGAAATAGATGGTTTTCCATTAAAAAAAAAAAATTTCTTCCATTATCCAAAATCACTATTACAGACTGTATAAATCAAAACGAATTGAGAGAAAGAAAATTTCCAGTTTACTGAAACTATTAGTTTAATTTCCGTCTGCCATACTCTGCCGGCCAAATTTGTGTATTGTTTGAAGTTTCACAGTTCATCGCGCGTTCGGATCGGTCGAACGAAACTCGATTAAAACGAAAGACCACTCGACGAAGTCCAAAACCAGAGTGGGTGTTCCCCAGGAAAAATAGAGCTTCCGATCAATATAAACACGATGGCTGGGATTTTAATGCGGCAACAATCCAGTTCTCTGGCGTGAATGATTCAAACGAGCGATTCCCGCCGCGACAGAAAGCCAATGGCGTAACCCGATTTCCCGGACAATTTTCCAATTGGCGGCCAAGCGGGACAACGAGAGCGAGCAAACCTCAATAAATAAAAGGCACACGGTGTCGCGTAAGGGAACGCGATGCCCCCCGCCGATGCCGGGCGGTCCATTGTGAATAAATCAGGCGGTAGCGGATCAGAGGGGCATTAGACCC
Organism: Augochlora pura; assembly: GCF_028453695.1. Taxonomy (NCBI): domain Eukaryota; kingdom Metazoa; phylum Arthropoda; class Insecta; order Hymenoptera; family Halictidae; genus Augochlora; species Augochlora pura. The sequence continues at coordinate 20,667,365 of NC_135776.1, read as the reverse complement.
GGGGTTGACACTGGAATTTCAAATATTCAATGAGCTTTGAGATAGGCGACCGCGTCGGATCGACGTCGAATCTCTCGTCGGGCAAGATAATTTATCGTCGGACAGCAAACACCGGGATTCGCGGGCTCGGTTTCAACGAGTTCCAACGAGCTCCAACGGGCTCCAACGAGCTCCAACGAGCCCGGAGCCCGGAGCCCGGAGCCCGGCTGGTGCACGGGGTCCCGCGCGCGCAAACACGATCCGGGGGGGATTAATAATTAAGGCGCGGAGGAGTTCGAATATCCCCGGCGATAAATCAACGGACGATGATCTTCGGAGCGCCCGGCCATCGAAATGGAGTTTCACGTGGCGTGCGCGCGCGCGCTCTCTCTCACGAGCCCCTGCAAAATTCATAAAGCTACCCCGGCCGGACTATCGGCTACGTATAAATATTTTCCTTGCTTGTATGTTGATCAAACAGACAGCCCCCGTTTCCTCGATAGTTCAATCATTCGGAAATAAAAGCGCGGCCATTGTTCCCGGAAGAAAAGCTCCAGGCGGACGTGCACCGTGTAACCAAACCCTCCCCCCGTTCGCCACGTGATTCCCGTATATCGTACGGGAATTCGAGAGAAAAAACGTAACTTCTGTTACTAGTTACTCGTCTGCGGATTTTTATGCAAAATAAAAGGCAGCCGAGATTATAATTAAATACGTGGATCAAGAGTTTTTAAATATAGAAAAATATTTCCCCTGGTCGTGAAAAGGTTCAAAGGTTCAATCACTTTTGAAAATTATTTGCATGTTTGAAAGTAATTTTACCCACTAATTATTAAATTATAGAAAAAAAAATGCAGAAATGATTTTCTACGAACAGTTTATAAAATACGGAAACAAGAGGTGCGAAGAGAAGCGACACCGCTTCGCTTATTTAACAGATATTTAGCAGCGCCCTCCTTATTTATAAAGTTCGCTACTTTGTAGCCGTTCCGCGCGGCTAAAGTAACGGGGCGTTCGCGGTGCTACGTGACATGCAATAGTTACCAGCCGGCTGGTTTGAATGACACGCTTTCATTCATAAATACTGAAATATAGCGTGTAAAACGCGGCGGGTGCCGGAAACGCCGGACCTCTAGCTGGGAAAACCAGCATCGGGCGACAGCTATTTATGGAAACGCTGGTTAAGAGGCCAGGCCGTGTTCTCTATTTTCCGGCGCGTGGAACGCCGCAACGACTTCATCAAAACGTCGCACCAGAATTATAGGGTTTTCCAATAAGGACGGGTCGATGTTTTTATTCCATTCGATGATTTTATTCCATTTGAAAATCGACCCGCCCTTGCTGGAAAACCCGATATTTCCGGCGCTTTAATAAATATGAAAAGAAAGGGCTCGGCTGCGACAAGCCCCGTCTGGAAGCTACCCACCGTTTCAGAATGATAATGGAAGACGTACCCCGAAAGTACTTAGCTCCTCCGGCCATTAAGAAACTTCGCGGCACTTCGAATGCCAAATCAGTCTTCATAGAACTTTCATGGGATTAGAGATCCTGCCTCTTTAACTGACCAAAGACTCGCTAAAACCGACATTTACGGCGGCCTTTCGCCGGTTTTACGATCAATTAAATCTATCGCCGTTTGTTAACCCCCCCGCGCGCGAGCGCGCGCTACTCTTCGCTGACAGTTCAACCGTTCCCGGGGCTCTAGATACTCGAAAGTAGACCGTTACGATTTCATCCGGCTGTAACTTGTCGAATTTGTACGGAATTGACACTTTGGCCGGCTTAGCTGTCCAACTTCCATTTGTGTTAAACTTTCAGCGTCGCGGTTGGTCGTATTTAGACAGTTCACGTAGACGGAATTCGTAAATATTTCGAATTTAAACTTTGCGCTTTCCTGCATCAATTTTTAAGGGATATATGAGACTATTTTGCAAGATGGGTCGATGTTCTAATCGATCGCTAAAAATCTTGATTAACTAATCCAAGGAGAAACGAATATACGCGACGAATACTAACCGGACGACTTTAATAATTTTTTGGAACAGAACTAGTGGACATATCCCATTTAAATTTTTGATTCTTGTTCAACAATCTTTGAAAAACATACATGAATTTTCGTAAGTCGAAATGACTTTCGAATCGACCACAAAAAATTCTCAACTAATCCCAAAAATAATGGTCGTCCGCAGGAATCCCTGAATGGACGTTCTCGGAAATTGTTTAAAAGACAAAACTAGTTCAAATATAGATTCACAATGCGTTTTTTGTCCATGTTTCAAAAACATGCCGGAATGTTTTCACGGTAAAATAATCCACCGGTCCATTGAAAATAGGTATCGATGGACCAATACAAAAACGAAAAGATAAAATTGATCTCTGACCAAAAGCTTTAAAAACAGCGAATAAATCCTTATTCAAATGAATTCGATTATTCGTCAGTCTATACTCTTTGTTCGTCAGTCTGTATCTTTTTTTGTTGGTCGTTCGAATAAAATTTGTCGCAACTCCGATACAAAGATCCGACGAAAAAAAGGAATGGGAACAAATCAGGGAAGGAAAGAGCCGGTCCGCAGGTAAATCCAGACCAGTAATTACTCGCTAATCCTCGGTTAATTACGGCGAGGAACGGTCGGCAAAGAGCGCGGCGATGATTACCGGCGGTGACCCCGGGGCCGGGAAATTTATGTCGGACTCTCGGGAAAGAATCTAGATAAAAGCCCGCGAATCGCGGGCCGTCAGTCACCGTCTGGCTGCCGAGTAAGCTGGAGACGGTAGAGAGACAAGGGAGGGAGAGAGAGAGGGGAAAGGGACGGAAAGTCGCGCCCGGATCCCGGAGACAAAACACCGGCGGCTTATCGTCTTATTTGCACGTATAACGCGCTATTTCGTATCAGTCTTATCCCCGGCCGGAGATATGCAAATTCCTGGCGCGGCGGTTCTCCCGAAAAGCCGAGCTTAAGTTTCGCGAACGGCCGGTGTTAACCGAAGTTGCCGGCGCGGTGCGGCGCGGCGCGGCGCGGAGAAGTTGGCGCGCCAGCGTCTTCATGAATTTTCCCTCGGCAGAACTCCGCCGATTTCTTTCTCGGCGTCGCCCTGGCATCGTCTCGGAACGCGTGCCGAATTATACAGCCCCGCGGATCTAGCCAATTAAACAGCTCCCGCGGAGTTACGGGAACAGCGTCGCGGTAAAATCGGGGGAGGGGGGCGCGACAACTTACTCGGTTTTACAGCGGCGACTTAATGAAATTGAACCCGGCGCGGCGATCGAAATTGAATCCTTTGGGGTTCCGATCCGCCGATCCCCTCTCCGTCCCCTGTCCCATTACAGCGGCAATTCTTCTTAGCCGCTTCCTCCGGCACGGGAATCGTCGATCCGACGGAATTTGCTTTGCAGATCTTCCGGTTGAATAACGCGGCGCCACTGAAAAGGCCGTCCGAACGCGTCTGAACTATAGTTTAACTTAGACTTTCGCAGGCTGCGAATCTCCGCGCAACTTCAATAGTTTCGTCTCAGCAATAGCGACAGAAAAGAATCGGATTTTATAGAATCTTCATTTTAAAAATTTTAAATATTCAAGACTAAATATTTTATTATTAAGGTTACTTATTTTTATAAACTGCATAAGGTAAGGATTATGGATTTAATAAGAATGATTGCAATAAACTTATTAAAAGTTTCCGTCATCGTGCGATCGGAAATCTTTGGTGATCGCATTTTCGATTATACGAAATGAAATTGCAATTAAATCCAAATGAAATAACTTCTGTTAATTACAGCGCATTGATAAAGTTGTACGATATATTATAAATCCTGTGCGCAAAGCAGATGTTATTATTTTTATCAAGCAAATTTTACGAACGTCGATTTCAATTGCATGCAGAGGATAATTAAATAAATCTGGCGATTAATTTTCACGATATCGGGACGAGCCAGCTTGTTAGCCGAAGTATGTATGTTATCGTATAATCGATGTATCGTATCGTTATCAAATTGCATTCGTAGCCCAATGCATCACCGTCTACATCATTTATCGTTTTCATTATATTACGTTACGTATTGCAAACGTAAAACACGTCTATGTATATAATATTATATGCCTCAAATACATGTATAATATTATATATCAAATAGATCTATAATATTATATACATAAAATATGCATTTAAAATATTATGTATGCATAAAATATATGTAGAATAAAAATCGATTCTTTTTTAACAATGAAGATACGATGGTCTCACAGGCACGAACGAAGCAACGGAGCATTTGCAAAATATAAAATAGCGATGGAAAGTAAAAGATTTCGCATAGCCATGGAAGAACAACGATGTCGTTGGTTCGAACGAAGCAATAAACGGCTGCAGATTCGCGCGATAATCGAAAGGTATCGGAGACTTATGTCGGCCGTTCGACGCTTGGTTGGCACGGGATCGTCGTTTCGACGCCAATCGGAGCCGCAACGGCGCGAAACGATCGCACGAAGAGAGCGCAGAGGTGATTCTTTATCTCACCGTGGGGAGCAATTACTCGGCGTCGGCCCTCGGCCCTCGGCCTCGACAGAAAATCGGAAATTACATCGTAAATGTGTAACGATCGAGTTCTCGGATTGTTTATCGATCCGTCCGGGCGACGTCGTTGTTCTTCTCCGTTGACGGGCGAATCCGTGATCCTAGCCTGCCGATTGCCGGCGGCCGCGATAAAAAAAGCAGAAACAATCGCGCACACGCGCGCGGATGGTAACTCGGATCGCGGTGGTATTACTTCCGTTTCCGTGCACGCGAGAGATCGCTTTTCCTAGTTTCAACAATATTATCGTGGTCTCGCCGATAGGGGATCTCGCTTTGAGGCGGAGCTGGAACCTCCGATCGCCGACGGATTAGGATTACGTGAACTGATACCAGTCGCTGATAATCCTACGAGTCGCATGCACTCGTGTTCCTGAACAGATGAGATCGTCTACTTGCGGCTCGGCACTTGCGTTTCAACGTTTGCTGTTCAAACATTTTAGACTCACCTTTATACACCCTTTTAAACGCAATTACTTTTTAAAGACTGTACTAAATGATTTCAATTTGTCTAGACGATAGGATCTTTCAACCAGAATTAAGTCAAACTTTTATTCGAACGAGATACGAAAGATAGAGACTAACGAATTTTTTTAAAATTAAAGAATTAAAGAATTTTGTTCCATAGCGTCGAACACATTTTTAATTATACAATCGAATAAAATGTTCGACTAAATGTTGGTAGAACGACTGACTCTTCTTCGATCCAGGAAATATATAAAATCGTTTTGACCAATGAACATCGTCGTTCTCTCGAATGGAGCGAAGCCGCCGCCTCCTCAAGAATAGAGAAAAAGTGTTCAAAATGGAAATGGAAATACGCCCGAAACGTCGTCGCGCCAGTCAGACGACGTTCCTCGGACGCGCAACAAGTTCTCGATTTTCGCGGGGGCGATTTCAATGCGTCGTCGGCGAGAGAGCCAGGGTTCCGCGGGAATTCGCCAACCGGTATCCCCGCTCGATCTACATACAGACGTACACTCGTATCACTTTTCTGTTTAGTCACGGTCGTTACTCGACTTGGCTCGCCGGTAACGAGCTTTATCCTCCTCCGCACGATCCGCCGCGGTCTTCGTTCCGCTCGTCCGACTTGCGCCACTTGACCTAGACCGGTTTGTTACTTTATTCCGAGCAGGAAAACGTCTTTATCCTCCTCGTGGCCAACTGCCGGCGTCTCTCGCGGACGATTGCTCTGCGAGTTCGACCTTGTCCGTGGCCTAACGTTTCGCTCGACACTGATTATCACACTTTGTTTAATCAACCAGGACTCCTTCTTCTACCTCCGAGGAGTACAGAAAGAGAGAGAGAGAGAGAGAGAGAGAGAGAGAGAGAGAGACGCTCATAATTCTCGCGAACTCTGTCAGCAGCTCGCCGCGATTTTTAACTCTATTTTTCCTTGACAAACAACGCCGCTTATCCACGCTGTGTCTGAGCACGTCTCTTATGCTAATTAATCTGCCCTGAGCTGTGCTTATTTTCGTCTGAGCAAACGTAATTCTCGCTCCACTTTGCCGAGCTCCAACTCTCTCTCTCTCTCTCTCTCTCTTTCGCTTTACTTTTTTTTCCCGTCTCCGGGAATCTCTTCTTCCTGCTTTGTCTTTTTCGAACGCTGCGTTTACTTCGTGTAATCGAATAGAGAGAACAGATTTCTCTCTTCATGTCTTTCTGTCTGTCTGTCTGTATTTCTCCGCAGTTCTAACCATGATCCTCATTCTCCACTTTGCGTAATCAGAGACTGCTTTGTTTAATCCACCGCTCAATTTACATCGTGCGGCCGTCTACTTCGTTAAGGCGAACGCTTAGGCTAGTTGGTCTCTCTACTTGGTGTCGAGTTGCAATCGTCCTTCTGGATTAAGGGGTCGAGACTCGAGGAGACAGAGGTTCCCGATCATCCTCTCGACGCGAACGCTGTCGATTTTTTCGTCGGTTTCACGGTTTATTCGTCGATTGCATAATCGCTTGCGTCGACGATTGTCTGTCAGTTTGAAGCATATTTGTTTGTTTAAAATAACACATTCTACTTGGTACGTGCATTAATACCTTTCTAAAACTCTGCAAATGCCATAAATCCCTCTTAAACTGATAATCTTCGTGCCCAAACGTTTCAGGAATTTTTCTCAATTTTCTGTTCATCGTGACCCAAACAAAATCGAACACTTCTCCAAAGACAAAGCAACGCGGGCAAAAAACCTTCATTTCCTATGTAGGACTCCATTTTTTTTAGGAACGTCTCCGTGGTCGGCGATGGGACGCCTCGTGCGGCAAACGAAATTCCACGTCGAGTAGATTGCACCGCGTTCTCTATCGAACAAGTAGAACAGAAGCCAATAAGATGCAATAAAACGGAGCGAGGCTGCTCGATCGGTGGGAAATACAAATCGTCGGGAACTTCGTCGTCTTCGCCTTAGGAGATGCAAGGAGGCAAGGATGGTCGGATAAATATAAAGGCAGAGAGAGAGCTAGAAATAAGGATAGAGAGAGAAAGATAGAGAAATGAAGAGAGAGCGATAGAGATAGGAATAGAGAGACACAGAGAGATAGAGATAAAGATAGAGATAGGGATAGATAGAGAAAGATAAAGAGAGCGACGGAGGGGAGAAGACGGCGTCATTGCTCCCACCGTCCCAGAGGGCCAGGTACGGAAGTCCGAGCACGGAGTGCACTTCCTTGTAGAACACTCGCTGATGACGAGCTGGAAAAAGACGGTCGGGGGCGTTGGGTGGAACGGCGAGCTAAGTTCCCAAAACCCCTATCCGGAGGTCGGATGTCTCAGCGCGGGGCGATATTCGGAAATGCGGAAGCTGAGTGTTTCCTAAAGAGCCATTAGAGAAACCAAATACGCGGCCCGAGCGAATGTGTTCCTTCGAGATCCGACGCCCTTCGAGCAATTACTGCTCGCCTGACTCTTCGGCGGAGCCAGACGAAGGTCGTCTCCCTCCGACAAGCCATATAATTAAACGGGATCGAGGAAGAGCGCAGTTTTTCTGCCAGCGTTGTTCTATTTCCTGATTTTTCCTGGCTAGTCGAAATGCGCTGTGGAATGTATTCGTACACGAAAGCATACTGTACATAGAAGAAGAAGCTTATACTGTAATGTATAGCCGATTTCATTTTCTTTAAAGAGAATTTTTAAATGATTTTAAGAGTAATACAACCCGTCACTTTCAGGAATTAATACAGTGTATAATAATAAAAATGTCTAATAATGGATGGGATATTACAAATGGGTTTCTGTGGGCATTTGAACAGCTGGAGAACTTCAAGCATTAACAATTTAATCGAACCTTGATGGAGTAGCGCATATGTCCATTACCTGCTTTTAATAATAAATTAATTAAATAACTAGAACCACGTTTCTTCAATTAGTTCCAATGGGAAATGATCGAAGTAATTTCCCCCTTTACTAAAGACCGTGCAAAAAAATGCAATTCTATGGAAAATAAAAAATCAGTTGAAACGATATTGCAGAACAGTGATATGGGTGTATTTATTTATCAACGATACATTGTCACGCCGTTGGACAAATTATAGAACATGTATCCCTTTCTCAACGATTATTGAAATTCCAATGGATGCTTTAATATGAAAGGACATAATAAATTGGTTCGTTTAACAAATACCGTGCGCGCGAAGAGGCCAAATGAAATATTTTTATCGGTCCGATAAAGCGCGTAATAAAATTGAAATCGCCGGGGAACTACTCGCCGTGTTTAGCCGCGGGCGGGAACAACGAAAGTTACCCCGCGAAAACAAAGAACCGATTAATAACGAAACGAAGGTAAAGAACGCCGGGGAGCCGCGGCCGCGTTTATTCGGACAGAGCTTTGGAAAAGCAGAAATTAATGTGTCCGTTCGGCAATTTTAATAATAAACCTCTCGCCGCCAGACAAATAACTAGATTCACACGGCACGCAGTTATTGAAATTCTAAAGGAGATTCTGCTGGAAATAAAAACAACGAACGAGAGCACGAATTTGAATAAATCCAATCTTTCTGAAGCACTTTCTGAAGCAGCGGATTTCATAAATAGGCAGTCGTCGGTGCTAGAAAAAGAACGATTATGCGCGCGCGACTCTTTAACAAAGCGTATAATGCGACGGAATAGCAGAAAACTGGAATTTTCGGTGTGACGCGCGAACGAGGAGCCAAGAATAAAATTAAAGAATAAAATTAACGAATAAAAACGTTACGAGCGCTTGCTCGAAACGCGAATGGGAGAGAGACCGCGTACGTGTGCACGTGTGCACGTGGCCGTGGATATTTTTAACTTTTCAGAAGGCACCGGCGAAATTTCCGCACGATTACTGAATCTGACGAATTTCCGGAGTGTTCCACGTTTCGCGAAAAAAGGATTCGTCGCCGGTGTCGAAACGGCGATTGTTCCGCGGTCTTTTCTGTTTCGAATTTCGTCGCTGACGTAGACTTGAAAAAAGTCTTCGCTTCGTGTCTATTCAAAACTACATGTATAATGCGTTTGAAATGTCTAAATAATGTTCATAAGATTCAGCAGCAGATTAATTGGCACGTGGAAGTATTTAAAATAATTTCGCATAAATTCTGCTGAATTAAAATTATTTACCAATGTTAGACGCTTATTCAAGAATTCGCATTTCTCAATGAAATCCATCAATGTCTTACACGTTTCGACCATGATCTTCCATATAACGCTGTGCTTCGGCTCGGAATCCCGCGTTAATTGTAATTGACGTAATCAGAGTGTCACAGTCAGGTATTCGTAAAGGGTGAAAGCTGTGCGACGTCGCCGGCAGGTATGGAGCTCGCTTAAAACAGCCCCGCTGACCGGAAATAGTCCAAATAGAAATCCAATCGAAACTTTGCGGGTCATTGTTAATTGTATCGCCGTTGAAGGGCGCCCATTGTGTTCGTCTCGCGCGCACCTATCCCCCTGTACAAAAGTCCACTGTAATACGGCCGGGACGTTGAAACACGTTGTGTCACCAGCTGGCAAGAACTTCATTTGTCACGACGCGACGCGGCCGGACTGCACCCCCATAGAAAAAAGATTTCCCAACACAGTGAAACACGCTGTCCGATAATATTTAACGGGAGCTTGTTTTATTTAATAATTGTTGAAGGTGATATACGGTTTTCGATGATCTTAGATTTTTCAGGCCGATTTAGGCGACTTTATTTTAACGTAGCGTTAATTATTGCGATCAATTTTATTGTATTTTATTTGTAAAGCCAGCTGCGATTATTTTTATTGTATTTTAATTGTAAAGACAGCTGCGATCACTTTTATTCTATTTAAGTCACAAAGCTAAATAAAACGAAGACTCTGATTATTTTATATCCCTATCGAAGCATCGATTACATTATTTATCCCAGAATCAGGATCAAAGTTGCAACGACTGCGATTTGCTTATACAGCCAGATCAATTAGTTAATCTGTCCTTCGATTATTTAGATTCTACGTAACCTAATAGCAATCGCCGACTAATGAAAAATTTAATTCCGGCCAGCTATAAATCAGCTTCGACTGTCCATTAAAGTAGCTGATATTTTATTCAAACGCGTTTACGTTCGATTTAGATTTTTAATAATTCGAAACGATTTCGATCTAATCTCACTTTGAAGCTTATGTTATATGAATTATATAAAAATATAAATATATATAAAATTTATATTTATATAAAAATAAAAAGATATAAATTCCTTGGTTAACAGAATCGCAGCTACAACTACGACGGATTTAATGAATGCAATCAAATGCGACTACTCTCGCCAATGCATTTCATTCTCGCTTCTCCGCGAAATCAAGGAAAAGTCTACAGAATTTTGGTATCCAGATGGGAACAGTGTAAAGGATCGGCGAGAGTCGGAGATCCGGGCGGAAGCGATTCCTACCGGGGGATTTTTATTCTAAATACGTCGGACGGTCGTCACTGCTTTCATTCGCCGTGGCGAACAGGGTGTACCAGGGCGGGGGTGGTATCTTGTCCGGGGCCAGTTTAATGGAAGACGGATAAAGAGTCGTATGAATAAATTTCATTAGGAAACCCACTCTGGTTTCTTTCTTGCCGCTGTCAGAAAAACCGTTTCCAAGGGAGCCGGGGCACCCGGAAGCCGGGCGAAGAATATCATTAACATTTCTCGGGGCCATTTTTTTTGGCCGCCGCGAACTCGTTAAAATTCAACGCCTCGCGTTGGCCGAGGGAATAGTTAACCGTATGTGACGGATAAAATGATAAATTTCACTGGAGAGGATTCAACGGAACCGCGGGCTTCCACAATTTTTGTTTTCTTTCTTTCTTTCGCTATCTTCTCTCTCTCTCTCTCTCTCTCTCTCTCTCTCTCTCTCGTTTCGCAGTCTCTTATCCAGCCGCGTTAATGGGTAATTCTGATCGAATTATATGATCCGCTGGACATCGACATTTTTCCATAAATATTTCCATCGAGACTTGTCGCTGCACCTGTTACTCGATAACAAATTATCCGATCAGATGACTCGGCAAATTTCTGATAAATATTTTCAATACAGTCGACGTAGACTGCATTGAGACTGCATTGATAGGCTTTTTAAAAAATGCCGCTTGGGTAACGCGAGAACGTTGCGTATATTATTTAAAATAATTATACAATTATTTTTACCTCGTTTATTATGATAGTGAGAAGATTGGATTCACTTAAATTCCTTATTACAGTATAATAATTTAATAATACAATAGTGTAACAATATAATAATATAATAGTATAATAATGGAATAATAGAATAAAGTAATAATATCATAAGAGAATATCATTATAATACAATAATATTAGAATTTAGCGTAAAAATGTTTAACACACCGCTTAACAACTTTCAACAATAATTTTGAATTCGTAATTTAATTGAAAAACGTCGAGAAGACAAAAATAAATGATATCTGAAATCCTCGCAGCAATCGTCGATCGTCCATAAAAGCGTTCCACGTGTTCGCAGAAGTTTCTCTGCGAAGAATTTCGAGAGACAAGCCTGGCGCGGAGAGACGGAACGCAATAAGGGATTTTTGAAAATAAATTCTCGGCATCGTCGTCGCTCCTTCCGAACAGTTGCACTTTCGCCTTTTCGCGCGGCAAAACGAAACTCGGTTATCGATCCCGTCGCGTTCGACACGTGAACTAACGCGGGACTAAACGATAAAACGGGAACAAACGGCCGGTAAATGTTGGGAAACACGTTGCTTCTGCTGATCGGCGAAATAAAACGTGTTCCTGTTACGGTAACTATCTCCGCGCTCATGGGAAGCCCGTGTACCGCCGCTGCTGCCGCGTCGATCGAATCGTAAGTTGTAACGGATAACAAAATTGCCCTGTTACCGGAGACAGTCGAAAATGTGCTATCGCCGGAAGTATTGGCTCGTTGAAAAATAAATGACAGGTTTTTCGGATTCGCGCGCTGCAACGATTCCTCGTGTCGGTCCTCGCGCGGGCGAAATTTTCGATTCGCTATGCGAAACACCGAGCAAACTGGCCGCCGATCCAGTGAAAAATTATTCGCGTAAACCGACGACAGAGAAATGGGAAATGCGAGCCGAAATCTCGTCGATTCATTTCACCGAAGAACTATCCAACAATCGTTGTGCCGCAATAATTATGAAATGCCGTGGATCGAATGGAATTTTTATAGAGAAGAAATTTTGATCCGAAGTGGCATGGATCGACATCGACGTAGCAATTGGCGGAAAAGAACGTCCCTCTGAAAAATCGTGGAACCAGAAATCATGGTGGTTCGCGGCGTTGAATCGCGATAAACGAGAATTGGCATAAATATCTGTCCAGTTATTTTCAGGGTCCTTTTATGCCCGCGGACCTATCGGCGATCCCACCCGTGTCGAAGGGTTTCCGGGAGGCCCATCGATTTCCCATAAAGTCTCTGTCGGCCCGATTAAATTACAAAACTCGGACTGTTGAATCCTCGACGGAACGCGGGCCGAATTAATTCACGAACAAAGATATGCCGGAGACCCCCCTGGGGGAGGGGGGAGGGGGCACAGAGCGCCGTTCTGCAATAACTTCTAATAATTTTCTACCGCCACGGGGCCGCCGATGTTATTATCCGCCGGCTCTGTTAATGTCCTGCCGTGTAGTTATCGGCCTCTCCGAGATGTACCGGGTGATTCGCGTAAAGGGTTACAGAGCAATTCTATGAGACTCCGACAATTGGTAATAACCAATTGTTTCAAGAGAAAGCGTGGGCGAACGTTGAATGTCGCAAGAAGAGGGATGTAAAAATGTACGGTGTTTTAAATTATTAATTAATTTATTTAGCTTTCCGTATAATCATGGAAATATATAATCCCATTTTAAAATGATTTTAACTTAAAATTATTTCGTGCTCCTTTGAAGCATACAACCCATTTCTCTAGCATTTTTTACTATTGTTAGCGATGGCGGGATACTGCTTTATAATAACATTAGCGAATCACCCTGTAGACACCGCTACAGCGGCGCTCGCTCGTCGTCCTAGCATCTATCAGCCTGATAGAAAATAAATAACTGATCCCTACCTTTCGTCCATCGTAATTCTCCTTCGCTCCGGCCCATTATTGGGGGCTGGCCTAACCACGCCAGGGGGATCGGACCATGAATCCTAATCAAAGCCTGTATTTTTAACGAGGAACTGTAATTATTCAGTAGCCTGCCTACCGTCTGTAATTAGACCTTGCATTGCTGTGCGAATGAAAAATTACACGCACGAGTCCTAAGATACAAGCGCATATACATCAATAATAATAATTAGCAGAAAATTATGCGATTTTATCTTTATCTTTTATCTTTCTTCTTCAAATGGTTGTTTCTTTACAATTGCGTAAAATTCGTGGCGGTTTTGAAACGAGGTCAATCGAATGACAATCGAATATTTCATGAATTTTATTGATTTATTTAAGGATCATGGCCCTTATATATAAAACACAATAAAATGAAGTAGATGAAATGAAACGAGAAAATAAAATGGAGCAAATTCAACTGGAGTAGAGTAATTTATACAACTGATAATTTTCTGATATTCTTCTTTACAATTTCTTCAAGCAGAAATTAGAAAGAAAATGGAAAGAGAGCCGATACTTTCGCAAGCAAGCAAGCAAGCAAGCAACCAGTCGTCGTTGGTTCTCGTTGCGCGAAAGGTTTTCGATTCGGCAACGAGAACGGTTCTCGGCTTTTAATTAAGAAACCTAAACCGGGCGCTTCTCGTGGCCGAGTAAAAGTAGGGACGGCTAATTCAGCGACAGTGTCGAGAAGCTTTATTAACGCCGGGGAGAAGGCAGACATCTATCGCTTGTGTACACGCGTCAATATTATTTCACGAAGGAGAACAGCGGCCGCGCGGAAATTCATTTAGCCCGACAGAGGGTACCGACGAGCGCTCAAATATAACGCCGACTGTCGCACAAATATAATAAATGAACTTTTGTTAAATATTCATTAAGCCTTTTATCTCGTTCAACACGGCGATACGTTGATTAACGCGGAAATCAAATTTGCCCGTTATTAAATTTTCCATCCGCGGCCGCGCAAAGTAAAACATGTAACGCTGCGAAACTTTTTCCTGAAATTTTCGACGACGAATCGACTGTTCCCTACCAACTTCATTGTCTCGCGCTCGGCCATCAAACAAAATAAATGAATATTTTTGATTCGACGGATAAACTCTCCTCCCGTCCGATGTACAATAATTCTGCGGCGCTTCGCTCGGTTTCTGTCCCGGTTTTTCGGCGACAAGCGCCGCGGAAATATCATTTCCAGCAATTATTACCGATAACACGTTTCACGTTCGAGTCTCGTTTCTCATCCGGCGTTGATACTTTATCAAAATTCTACACCGTTTCACAGTTTCATTTCGAGCCTCTCGTTTTATGTAATCGACTCCCCGCGGACTATTTTTTTTTATAATCGCTGTCGAGAATCATTTTTATACTGGAACATTTATTTGAATAAAATGCCACCGAGCTAATAATGGCCGGTGACGTGAGATAGATACAGCGTAAAATTGCCGGTCGACGATGTGTTAACTACCCTGTACTCGGTCGCGATAAAAGTCCAACGTGAACGTTGCGAATCGAAAAATGTTAACTAAACATTAAAAATTTCCTTCGGTGACAATGAGAAAAGAATAAAATCTCCTGGTACAAAGAAGACTTTAATACCCGCGCCGCCGTTCACGGAATTCTTTTCCGGGCTGTTACTTTTTTTGCAGGTTGCACAATTGAGTTTGTTTCCCTTTGTTTGCCACGAAAATTCAATTTTGCCTGTCCTCGGAGGCCCCCCCACGGGAGCAACATATTTCTACGAGAACGAATCTCCGCCGGTTTTTCGCGGATGAAAATCGCTGCGGCGCCGCATATTAAAACGGCGCTGCTCGTCGCGCGTTGGATCGTCCGCCAATTAGATCGCGACGGGTGCCGAGTATGTAATTACGGAGTGGCTGATAATTAGGTGGCGGATCTTTAAGCGAAATTAACATTTTCCGGCACGGTTCTAAGAAATATTTAAGTTCAGTAAAAATATTTATTTTACTACTTTATTTAGTTTAGTATAGTTTAATGTGTACAGTTTAATGGTTACTTATTTAATGGTAACAATAACGCCGGAAACGTAAATAACGCGAAGCACAATTTTTATTATAAGATACCGTACGAATAAACTGGAGCAGGAGAGAAAGAAGCATTCAACTTCCAGGATGAAAGAAAAATCAGATTAAGGATTGACGAAAGGATTACAAAAGCAGCAGAATTGAATATGATGAAAACCTGGGGAACGTTGACAAACAGGATCAGGTAAAACCTGCGAGCTTTCCAATTACCCGAGGATGACTAAAATGTATACTTTACTGTATCTTAAATGCTTTGAATAAGAAAATCGAATACTTTTCAACACGTACGGTAGAATTTAGGTCATTCGTATATTGTCTCGTAAAAGATGGTAGGAAAATACTCAGTCGAGATATAACACCACAAATTTAAATAATAAAAACGTTTGAAAATTATGAAAATAGTAAAACTTGGATTTATTATATTAATTCTTAAAAATATTATTCGTTTAAGTAATTTCCTGTGTATAATGTCCTGTAATTTTTAACGTTTGCCGTGAAGTCTCTGGGCTCGGTAGGACGATACCGGTTACGATCGAATCGGGTCTCGGCCCGCAACGCCGTGAACGTACTTATCGTTAACATAATTGAGTTCTTATTAAGCAATTTAAGTACTAAGCTGCCGGCGCGATAGGATTTCTGCCGGGCGGGGCGACGCACTTGGAAAAAATTAAACGGGGACGGTCGGGTTAAATAAATTTGCATAGAAATGGACACATTTCGCGGACGGTGGCCCGCAAAACATAAACAAGGATGTATTGTGATAGTAATGTAATTTCGGCCGTCCAATTCCCGGCGAGAATCTCGCGACTCTTTTCTTAGGAACGAGACGGCCATTTCGCCATCGCTGAAGTAACATTTCCTCGAATTAGTCCATTATATTGTTTCATAGAAATTAAACTCACTCGAGAACACTCAATCTTCCATTTTTGTTTCCTGGAAAAATTGTATTTATTTTATTCCTTTTTAAGAATATTTTCTTATCATTTTTTTTCTTAGCAATTTCTTTACCTATAGTATATAGTAATCTAAATTAATATGGCGAGAATTCCTCTGAATGGCGTAAGGAGATTAATGCAGATATCTTGTGGTATCATAAACTTATCAAGTTTACATCGCATTATATCAGAGTTCGACGCGGAGGATCCTTGGAAATTGCCAGGGAGAAAGATATAAAGGAAGCTAACAAAAGAGGAAGAGAGAGAAAATATGGGGCAGAGAGAGAGAGAGAGAGAGAGAAAGAGGTACAATGATGGTAGATAGCGGCGTCACAACTGCTCCGAAATATTCCATCGAGAACAAAACACGGGCGAACTAAGTGGAACAAGTAGTCGCGATAATGAGAAGCAGGAGTCATATCCGCTAAGTAACACCCCTTCAAGAGAGAGAGAGAGAGAGGGAGAGAGAGGGAGCCGACTGTTGAATAATCCTCAAGTTCGGCTTGCGAACGGGGAAATTGAACGAGACGGGGGAGTGGAAGGATTGCGTGGTGGTGGTGGGCTAAGGTGTCGGCGCCGAGGTGCGAGTAGAAGGGAGACGGGAAAAGAAGTAGACGCGGCCGAAGGTGCGGAGACGGTGAAGGGTGAGAAAGCCATTTGGTTACGGGCAAGTTTACGGTGAACTAAAGCGTCTTTCGCGGCACTGTTCCGATCGCCGCGACACGGTCGACGGCGAGTCCCCGTTCACGGACTGATAAAACCGGAATCGAGTCGTCGCGTCGCACCCTATTCTCGTTTACGCCTACTCGAAATCAGGTCGCGTCTGCCAAGTTATACCGGTCATAATTCCTCCGCTTAATTGGCAGGGAGGAGATCATGTCTGATTGAATCACTGGAGATTAGCGTTCTCATGGTGCGACCAGAAGATACCAAGTGCAGGTGACTCTATGCCTAGTACAAGTGACACTCTGCCAAGAGGCGGCCTGAATCTCGTTTTTCAAGATTAGACAAACTTTTTATCATGTTCCCGTGGAGCAATTTTGATCGCAAGTAGCTTAAATTGAAGCTGAAAGTGTCTACTTTACGTTGCTGGAAGGTACATTCCGCTAGAATGGTCTGGGATTTTTTTATGAATTTTTTAAGCGACCTATCGACGGTTTCAGGCCGCCCGAACCTCGTTTTTCAATGTAAGGCGAAATTTTTTTCAGGTTCCCGTGGAGCAATTTTGATCGCAAGTAGCTTAAATTGAAGCTGAAAGTGTCTACTTTACATTTCTGGAAGGTACATTCCGCTAGAATGGTCTGGGATTTTTTTATGAATTTTTTAAGCGACCTATCGACGGTTTCAGGCCGCCCGAACCTCGTTTTTCAATGTAAGGCGAAATTTTTTTCAGGTTCCCGTGGAGCAATTTTGATCGCAAGTAGCTTAAATTGAAGCTGAAAGTGTCTACTTTACATTTCTGGAAGGTACATTCCGCTAGAATGGTCTGGGATTTTTTTATGAATTTTTTAAGCGATCTATCGACGGTTTCAGGCCGCCTGGAGCTCGTTTTTCAAGATTAGGCGAAATTTTTTTCAGGTTCCCGTAGAGCAATAGTATATTTGTAATCAGACAGTAGAACGAGGATGGTTTTAATCAGACATTAAAATAGGTCTGTTTTTAATCAAACCAAGGAGTCTATCCTGTTTGTAATCAGACAATAGATCGAGGTTGGTTTTAATCAGATCGTAAAAGGGGTCCGTTGCCGTTCGAGCAGGAGATTGATACCGTTTCAAAGCGGAAGCTTTTAGAAAACCGGCGAAGAGAAATTCGTTTGTGGAAGACGAGACCAAACGATTGAAATCGCCGAGAGTAGACCACCGTGGTATCCGGAAACGAAGGCAGCGTAACCGCGAAGGCATGCCTCAACGTCGTCGGGCATCGTTTTAATCGAATTTCGGTTGTATGATTGTTAACGTATTCCATATTTCAAGCTCGCCGAGCTCCGGTTGTTCCCAGTTCCAGCTCCGCTGTTCCGACTCCGAGTATACGAGCGGAGCCGAGGTCGGATTCGATCGAATCCATCAGTCAATATCCGTGCTCGGCAAGACTGTATACTGTGGGGCATCGGCACTTAAACTCTCTCCGCGAACAGGAGGAAAAGAGGATAAGTTGCACGTAGAATACCGGATTGACTGCGGAGAATAGAATTGATAATAATACAGGCCCTGTTAAAATTTTTCTAAATGCAGAGCTTTTCGCTTCTAACTTTTCGCTTCTAGCTTTTCGCTTGCAGCTTTTTTTCCTCGGCAAGGAATGAGAGAACAATTTCCGCGGAATTCTTGCCGGGGTAGTTAATGACGTCAATTAGACACTCGGGTTTTCACTGTACCGCTTAGAGAGGAAAAGAGAGAGAGAGAGAGAGAGAGAGAGGAAGGCTGAACCACGTTCGTTTTACTCTTGCTCTGTGCTCGATCTCGCGGAGGCCAACACGGAGCACCAGCGGAATATCGAGTTAATTCGACCAACGATCGGTTCGATCAATTCTTAATTCTTGATCATCGAGAAAACTTCCTGGCCTCTCCAATATCGTACATTCTCCAATCGTCGATCACCTCGTATATAATTTGCACGTACAAATATTATACTATAATATGGATTAGAACTATGATATACATCCCTCGACATTCTGTTCATTACTCTCCGCTATTGGATTCCAAATATATAAATCAATTAATTGATTTAATATTGGCTCGCGACGTAAATAGGACTCCGTGTTGCCCCCTGCAGCCATCAATGCAGTCACATAACAGAGAATCGCGTTTTGGAACTGTCCAATCGATGGACGATTAAGTAATTATTTGATCATAGTTACATAGTTCATTTAATGATTGCACGTACGACCGCGACATTGTAGACATTACACGGGCCCTTTAAACCCTTCATAGCCTTTCGAAATTAATTAATAGTACTGGTCAAGCATTTTGTTAGAAATTATTATATACTTAATCTCTTGAATTCTTTCAAATTTAATTGGTAACTTATTTTAACTATTACAGCCCTGTAAATTTAATTCATGCATCGATGCAAGCATTACTGTCCTCTAAAGTTAATTGATAAATTAATTTAACTATGAGAGTCGTCTAAGTTTAATTAATAAATTAATATAATCGTTACAGTCCTCCTAATTGAATTGATCAAATAATTTAACCATTACAGTCCTTTAAATTCAATTAATAAATTGATTTAACCAATTCAAAAACCACTACAATTTCGTTAAAAATTCCGTGCATGTCCCAGTAAACTAATAAATAAAATTTTGCTGTTAGAAATTGAATCTGCCCGTATAAAACGGTTCAAATATATCAAAATATGTTGCATCTTGTGGGAAAGAAATTTATACAAGATATTCCTTCGAATTTCTATTTAATTTTGACCGAGAGAAACGGTGCTGTTAAAACAGCTGACGAAAATTGGGAATTAGCATAAAGACAGCGACTATAGGTAGAAAATAGGAGCATCGGCGGGTCTTCCGGCAAGCCAGGAATTAATTTCATGGTTATTAGGCAACCGGTGATCGGGTTACGAAAATATATTCGGCCGTGGCCGATAATTCTTCGCGCGATCGACGCTATTTGTTATCGGAGACAACGCGTTGTTTAATTTATTCGACGTCGGAGGAAACAACGCGCCGGAATTAATGCTGTACAACGGGGCGACCGCGCGATAACGACCACTGAGAGAACGAAAGAGAAAGAGAGAGAGAGAGAGGGAGTCAGAGAAATAGAAAGAGAAATTCAAGGAAAGAGAAAGAGAAATTCAAGAAAAGAGAAAGAGAACGCGAGAGAGAAAAGGAGGAAGAAGGCGAAAGAGAAGGAATGCGAGAGAGAGAGAGAGTAAGAGAAAGAAATAGAGAAAGTGAAGGAATGCGAGAGAAAAGGAAAAGGAAGGAATGCAAGAGAGGCAGAGAATTAGAGAGAGAGAGAGAGAGAGAGAGAAGGAAGCGCCAGCGAAATGAACGTGGATTCGTTAAAAGGGAAATCAGCGATCGCAGACGTTCGCATTAAGGTCCCCGGATTACCAGGGAAGAATCCGACCCCGTCCGCGCCGGTTTCTTGCCTTCTAACCGTGCGGAACATTCTTCGCAACGGGTCGCATTCGATTCCGGAAGCTGTTTCCGCTGCTCTAAATTCGCGATGTCGTTCCGAAGCATCGGTAAATCAGTTTTTGCGCGCGCTATCCATCTTCGCGAACGGCCGCGCCAATTTATTGCGACCGTCCCCGCCGCGCGCGCCACGGATCTTCGAATTTAGCAGGTCCACACCCGGGATTCCAGCTTCGGCAACATTAAACGCGTTATATGCCACGCCTATGTCCATAAGATATGGAAAATCAGAGATGTTTCTCCAACGATAATTGCAATAGTTACTCATGATTTTATTCAATTAACATTCCCCCGGGCTTACAAGGAATGCTCGAGAGTATAGATAATTGCAATAGTACAATATATGTATAAACGTTATTTTTGTTAAAAAAATATGTTAATCGATGGTAAATAGATTGAATTGAAACCGTGGATGATAGTCGCGGAAAAGTCGTACTGGAATTGTTTAATTCTGAAATTGTTGTAACAAAGGATTGAGCGAGGATTTAAAAAATACGTCTTTTCGTTCTTGTTAAAAAAAAGCATGAAAGCTATAAATGAAAGGTTTCATTAGCTGCTCTCAATGCTCCGCAAATCTAGTGTCAGAGAAGAGATGGTATAATCATTAATTCAATGACTGATCTTTCCACGCGCGACTTTCATTAATCTTTGATTTCTACAATCTTTGCTAAAGAAATCCTAAAATTAACCCGCACGTCTAACACAAATTATTAACGATAACATCGGCAACGAGAAAATAAAGTCCGAGGCTCCTGCATTTAAGATTGTTCGTTAATGCTTTCACCAATGTCGTGTACTAAATCACGATAAGTCTCTCTCTCTCTCTTTCTCTCTCTCTCTCTTTCTCTGTGGATTTTCCGCGAACAAACGTTTGCTAATCTCCGTTCGAATGAATCCGAATTAGCCGTCGGAAAGTCCGGTAGAGCCCGGGCCGCTTAAATATTTCATATTCATTCGGTAAAGGGCGGTAAAGGGCGGTAAAGGGCGGTAAAGGGCGGCGCACCCGGCCAGAGGTTACCGCCAGTTACATTGTGGCTAGAGGCACGGTTAATTTGCATCGTTAATCCCCGCCCGGTATATTGCTGCTCGCCAAGGAAAAGAGTGCTTGCTTGTTTTAAGAAATTTCTCGATTGTGATCGCGCGACTCGTCGAACGGAGCCGCGGCAGGATCCCGGGAGATCGACCCCGAAACTTTTCTAGGAGAATTGTAATGAAGCTACGCGGATATTCTGCGGATAAAGCGTTATTATATGCCGCGACAAAGGCGCGGCGAATTTCTATCGCGATCAGCGAGTAGAAAAATGGTGTATGTGACAGAGAAAAAGACATTCAGAGATTGAGAGAGAGAGAGAGAGAGAGAGAGAGAGAGATTAAGAGATTGAGAATCAAGAAGAGAGAGAGAGAGAGAGATTGAAAGTCAGAAAAAAGAGAGAGAGAGATTGAAAGTCAAAGAGAGAGAGAGAGACAGGAAGAGATTGAGAGTCAGAGAGAGAGAGAGAGAGAGAGAGAGAGATTGAAAGTCAGAGAGAGAAACAGAAAGAGTCAAAGAGAGAGAGATTGAGAGCCAGAGGGGAGGTCGACAGGAAAAATCGCTGATTCGGCGAGAATCACCGACTCCCTTCGATTGATCGAACACAATCGGCCGAACCAGGGATGGCCCGATTAATTCATGCCGTCGTATTTGCCGATGGTCGCGCTGGAGCCGGGACCAACAAACGAAGAAAACCGGCTGTTACGATCGCAGCCCCGCCGTAAATAACCGGCCGGAAAAGTCTCGGCGAGGCAACGCATCGCGGTGGAAGGAACCGGCTTCCAGGAATATAGGAAACCTTTTAGGCTCGAACGGGGAATTTATTCGACAAATTCTCTGGGAGAAAAGTTTTCCACGCAGCCCCACGCACGACTTATGGCAGCCGCGAGTACGTTCCCTTATTTATGTGTACCGCTGGCGCGCCTTCCGGGAGAAATCCTTTCTCTATTGGTCGGAAGAAAGCTTGCCACAATTATAAAAATGTTATTACATTTTGAGAGGTGCACGATGACTTTGTACAGTCGATTTTAGTTTAACGCTTTACCGGCTGATCGTTTTGTCGTAAATGTTTATGTCGTTGTAGGGTAATTTATTTTATTTATTTTATTCATTGCAAAAGGTATCTAATATTTAAAAGATGATACAATGATATAGGAATTTACGGAAGTATCTATAATAGTGGAATGGTGGATAACAAATGACGGTACAACAATCTACTAGTAAAACGCAATTTCCATAAAATTGTTAAAACCTTTGGCGACACCGTAGCCGCGTCGAAACAATGGAAAACTAAAAGTGCTACAAGCGGATTTGCATGATTATTGAAGAGAATTATGTGCCGGCCGGTGGTGGCTCGGCGCCGCATTAATAAATTATTTTATGTCGGACCGGTTGCGCGGGGATTTTGTAATTTTCTCTCGCGGCGCGTAGCCCGCCAGCAAAATCCGCGTCGCGTGTCGGCGGCGGCGGCGGCGGCGACGCGCACAAAGCCCGCGATAATTTCCATTATTTTTACAGCCGTTTTCGTACGGGAAACGCAATTCCGATAATTCGCTGTGCGCGGTGGTCCCTATGATGAATTCCGAGGCGTTTCTTCGAATGAAGTCAAAGGCCGTCGTCGTCGTCGTCGATGACGCTCGACGAAGCTCGAACCTGTGAAAGGAACTCGATCCGAAAGTAATAGCACGATATTAACAATTTCCACGACGCCGGTATTTATCGACGTCAAAGCTTTGCGATATTGTAGCGAGCGATTCGACGAGTGGGGCTCGAGCGATCCTGTAGATTTCGGTGCCATTCAGAATGCATTTCGAATCTGACTGCAGTTTATTGGAAATATAGCCAATAGGATATTTCGCTATTGTTACGTATCGTCTACGTAGCGCGGCACGATATTCGAGCGGCGCCTTACCCAAGCGGAATATCGAAAGGAACAGCGTGACACTAATACGTATATGCATACGTCGACATTTGTCGGTATTAACTAATTCAATATTAATATTAAATTTAATTTATTATTCATAATATTATTAATATATTGATTTGTGTGTTACCGTTTTCAGTGGACAGGGGAACATAGAATAATCGAAGGTGATTAGCAGGAACAGTGCAGAATTGATTCTATTGCAGAGAATAGTAAATGTTTTGTCCTGTTTTATTAATTTTATTTCTATTTTATTTATTTTATTAATCGTGAAAGGCGATCGCAGAGAATATGTACGCATTTTTCGTTAATACTTTTCTTTAAATAAAGGAAGTTCAATAATGTATTTGCTGAAACTAATTCTACGCCCCAATGTATGTCTGATCATAATCACACTCATTCTACTTGTCCGCTTATACGCCTAGTCAAAGCACGAGCTATTTGAATCGGCTTGCGTGAGGACACTTACCAAAAGTGTAAATCAAAGAAGAAATATGTCAAATTAGTGCAAGAGTGCACTATATGATACAATATGAATTAATACGGTAAACGAATAATAATACTAGACATTTTAATATTGTTGAAATTTAAATGAACTCGAAGGATGTGAAATATTAAATATTTTATTACGCACAGTATTTGATTACAAACCTCCACTTATCATCCAATATTATTGTATAAATAATTTATCGAATGTAGAGAGAAACTAACTATTAACTTTTAATTCGGATAATTGAGATACTATTGTAGAAGCACGGTAATTGGTTCGTCCACGGTAACCTGCTCCTCCGGCATAGTGCAAACGATATTTGGTTGCCGGGATAAGAGGGTCTGGTAGGAAGAGGGCGCAGTGAATTTTGATCAGGAAAGAAAGCAGCTCCTCGACGAGGGTCGAGTTCGAGACCGGTGTCTAAGTGGGGTGGGAAAAGGGGCGAGGGGAAGCCGGGGCGACCCAGGACTTTTGATGGGAGATGGAAAGTACGAAGGAAGTGCCCTGTTACAACGTCTCCTTTCCGCCGATGGTGCTCGGACTTTTAGTAGATGACCCCGAGAGCTGCCGGCGTTAAAACCTCGCGTCTTCCTTCGGGAACAACGCCCCGGCTTCTCTTCGTTGCCAAGGAATCACGTCAACCACCGTCGCGAGCGACCGCGACCTCAAAGGATGCACCGTCGAACAGAGTTTTCGGCTTAACCCTATAACGGCCTCCGAAACGTAGGAGTGCCACGTATTACTTCGCGGCGGCGTCTTCGCCTAACTTTGACTACAGAATTACGGCCGCAAGAAAAATACACGGCGCATGCATTATGGCACCTGCTTCTGCCGCCTGACACGCTGCCGAATCACACTAATTAATCTTTACGCTTTACGCTGTTGTTGCAGGGAGACCGTTGAAAAATTCGAAACTGGGACGCAAAATTCGAACCGATAAATCATCGAACTTTGACCTCGAATAGCATCGCGCAAAAACAGAGTTACAAGGTAAGCGGTTTTTGTGCTCGAAGTTGCAGCACTACGAAGATCGTGAATTTCCCTCGGGCAATTAGGCAAGATGTATTAAAAATAATGAAAATTTGACAGTTCGCAGTTTTCGTACAAAATGTAATAGAAATTTAATGTCATTAACTATGAAGAGAATAATTAAAAAATTAAAGGAGACTTCGAGATCTCAATGGGATAACGAGAAGCTCGTAACAACAATAACGCTGCAGACAGGCAGAATAAATTTTCGATTCGCTTACAACTCGCGCGGCGCATGTAAAAAACCAACAGGTATAAAAAAGAATTTCCGGGACGCGACGAGAGACTGCGGAGCGCCGCGACGGGGTTCGCGGAGAGCATAAAATTTTGATTCGCTTTACAGTTCGCGCGAGTTTAAGCCCCGAACGCGAACGGCTGCGTAGACAGCCGTGTCGGGTCGCGGTTAGGTAGCCGGGCCACGGGGTTAATTAAAATTCGGAGGAACGTTTGAATTTTTGTTTGTCAGGCTAAGTTGAACTATTTACGTTATTACGGGCGGGACGGGAAAGTTCGCCCGGATTTTCGGGGGGATGACGAAAAGAAAGAACAGCCGGGGACGAGCCGGCGCTGAGCGTAAGAGTTCTCGCGCGGAAACAAAGTTTAGTGAGAGAATCACATGCAGCTCCGCACGCAGAAATTGTATTTCGAACTTTTGAAAAAAGGTAACACACGCCGCGCGCGAGTTAAAATATCCCGGCTGAAACAAAAACCACTCAGACTTTCCCCATATCCCGAACACACATTTCCCTTCGAAGGAACGGAATTGCCCTGTTTCCGGCTGAAAGATGGCCGCCGGACTCAACTTGCCGCGTTCCAACAAGAAATAATGCCCCGTGGCCCGCCGTACAAATTACCAGAGAAGAAGAACGATGTCCTTCTGCTGGCTAAAATTTCAATTAAGCGAGGAAATGCAGGTAAGAAGTATTCCCGTGTTTGTTAATGCTTTAGGGACCGGTCGGGCGGCTGTGAACATTTTCGTGACAGTGGCTGTTTGATCAAAAGTGTACCTATTTCACTTGTCTGACCATAGTTGCACCTATTTCACTTGTCTGACCATAGTTGCACCTATTTCACTTGTCTGACCATAGTTACACCTCTTTCACTTGTCTGATCAAAATTCTACCTATATCACTTGTCTGACCATAGTTGCACTCGTTTCACTTGTCTGATCACAATTCTACCTCTTTCACTTGTCTGACCACAGTTCGCCCCATTTCACTTGTATCGCTACAAACTCATTTCTCTCGTCTGACAGCAATGCTGCCAAACTTAAGGCGGCGCTCCAACGTTCTGCAAAATTCTTTGCATTGAGCTAAGACTCAATAAAACGTACAAATATAAAAGTAAGAAACAAAATCTCGCCCAGCTGCCAAATACATATACACGTTGCTGCATATTTAAAATTCTTCCATTTATTTGAAAAATCACGGAATCCACAAGAAATCATGAATTTTCATCAGCACTTTACGGGTCTCCGTAAAACCGTCCACTCTCGCCAAGACGTCGGGACACCAAAAAAAAAAAGAAAAAAAAATATAAGGTGCACCGACACAAAAATGTCGCTCGTCCATCGGGAAAGCAGAGCGCAAAACGTGCTGGAAAATCGCGGAAGAAACTCGGGAGCGATCAAAAGAGGTTGACGATCCCACTTAATAGCCGTCAGTTCCTAATTTACCGGAAACCTTTTTGCCAATGAACGAACGAACGAACGACATTTGCTTGCTAAAGCGGCGGCGAGAGGCGAGAGGCGAGAGGCGAGAGGCGAGAGGCGAGAGGCGAGAGGCGAGAGGCGAGAGGCGAGCGCGGGGTGGGGTAGTGGAGTGGGAGAGGGAGAGGGAGAGGAGGGCACGGGGGCGGCCACTTAAATAATCGACACGCTAGACCGCGCTCTCCGGCGCTCTTTTACCGTGGCGAGCTGACAAAGTGGTGGCAGCGTACGGCAAGTTTAATCGAGGGAGAATCGCGGGAGCGGACGAAGACGAGTTTTTCCGAGGCGGGCGACGCGGGCCGAAGATCCCCGCTCCGGATAACGAAGTTGCAAATCGAAGCGGGACAGAGTGGAAATACCGAGAGTTAGCTCCGGGGGGAGTTTCGTCCAGGGAGAGGCCAAGAGGGTGCGAGAGAGATGAAGAGAAACCAAGAGAGACAAAGAGAAGCTGAGCTAGACTAAGAGGGACTAAGTATAATCAAGTGAGATGAAGAGAGAGGTAACTCGAGACCAAGTGAGACAAAGAGAGACGAAAGGCCACGTAAAAGAGAGAGAGAGAGAGAGAGAGAGAGAGAGAGAGAGAGAGAGAGAGGAAGGCGAAAAGTTTTTAGTTTTCGTTCGCGGCGTCGACCACGGTGCCACCGATGCCACCGATCGGAGACTCCACTTTGCATACCGTCGCCCTAAACGTCTTCCTCCTCGTCTCCCGCCCTCCTAATTCCGACGCATTACGAATTTCTCGGGGAACGAGTCGGAACCGTTCCGTTCTCATCCGATCGCTCGTTCCTTATCAGCTCTGCCGCCGAAACGCGTTCGCTCGGCTCTCCGCCTTTTAAGGACGAAGACCGGAACGTCTTTCGGAACTCGCCAGTACTTTTTCCACTATTTTAATTCTAGGTAATTTAACAAAGATATCATATGGAAATGAATGCGTTATACACAAATTTATATATTAATGGAGAAATTTATATATTATAAACAGAGCTTGCACGAAATATTTTCAAGTATTTCTAAATTCTGATAAAGCTGCGCTTGAAATCTACGAACTCCGTTGAACCGATCTACAGTATCCACAAAATCGTTGAAATTCGTATGCCAGATCCAGGAAATATATTTACAGAGCCTGTAAAATTTACCTTCAATATTTAAATGCCGAACGAACATATATGAAAAACTGTGTTTCTAACATCTGCGCTGATACTCGATCAAAATCGGTGAAACCCTCGCAGAGAGACGAAGTCGATCTTTTCCAATTTTCCATCCATTTGCCGCTTTCTCGTCTTCCAGAGGAAAGCAAATAGTTAACCGATTGATTCGTTGAAAAATAAATACGATGCCCACCTATTTCGAAGGACAATTCGACGCAGCCCAGAAAAATTCATAAAAATTCAACAAATTTTTTTGCTCTTACAAGCAAACACGCATCGATATTGAAAATTGAAGAGGGCCCCAGAGAGAGACAGAGAGAGAGAGAGAGAGAGAGAGAGAGCTCGGTGAAAAAATAAAATACCGAATTCATCCGCAATTGTCCTTTCATCTAAAATCCAACAGAATTTTGAACGGGGGGAACAAACCGCTACTAAAATCCATTCTCTATAAATTTCCACGGCCATCCTATATTTTTTCCACCGCGAACCACCACAATGCATTCGTTATTCCACGCTGTACTCGTCTATATTCCATGTTTCCCGATGTGATCAACCGTTTCATTCGGTTACTACAAAGCTCAAATATACCATGTCTTTGAAACAAAAAGGATTGCTGCGATAATGTCAGAATTTATTTTTAATAAGATTTCATTCGAATAAGGATTTATTTTTAATAAGATTTCATTCGAACAAATAAAAATGTGAAATGCCTCGCCTTATCGATTTATTTATTTCGCATTACTTTTATCGAAACATTCGAATAAATCGCTAAAATAATCGACCACGAAAAACTGGACGATTCGAATAGACGTTCGACTAAAAGGCGTTTGTAAAATTATCTTGGATAAATATTTCTACTATATAATCTAAATACAGAGCATCATCTCGAATATACAGCGTGAGCCGCAATTAATTAAACAGTCGCGTTGATCCGAAGTGCTCGAAATAAAATGTCGTGGCGGCTAGTCGCGTAACTCATCAAAGAAAACCCGTGCTCGCGCGCCGGCGTCCGTGATTAAAACGCGCCCGTCGCATTTGAATAAACAATTCTCGAGCAATCTCGGCGATTCATGCGAGGACAAACGCGTGTCCCGGGGCGGTTCTCCCGCGGAGATTCGAACTGTTTGTTATATTATCAGCGGAAAACGGGAACACGCGCCGCTCGCTCGCTCGCTCGCTCACTTCAGCCAAAAGAGCGAATTCGGTCGAGCGGGTTTTGGTTGGCCGACGGGCGAGTCCGGCAATTAACCGGAAAAGGTCTTAACGAGTTAAATGGAGCGACGCGAGCCACCGACTAAGTAATCTGGGCCAAGAAAAACGAGCACCGCGAACGTATGTCACTTGCAGCGCAACGCTAATAACGGGGCACCGGTGATGTATGGCCAAAAAGTTTATATTCGGCGAACGCGACCGCCGCGTTATGATAGGCGTTATGATAGATCGCGGGGCCACGGTTTACCAAAGTTCGGGGACCCGCTAACGAGTTGATTAGTTCGCCCCGGTGGCAATGATTTAAATAGTGTCCCGTCATTCACCTTAAATACGCCCGGATACGTATCTTGGCCGAGCGCGCGACGGACGGCCGCTGATCACCTCTTAATCCCGAGGCGAATACCCGTCCCTCTCTTCTTCTTCTTCTTCTTCTTCTTCTGCCGCCGCCCGCCGCCGTTTTGCATAATAGGCGACACTGGTACTTCTAATTAGGAACAGCTGTTTTCTCGTAATCTCTTCCTCCTGCCACTATTTTTCACCACGTTCAACTCGTTCAATGCTAATCACTACGCGATACGTATCTCGTGGATGCACACCGTGACGTAGCTTATTACTAACGACCTACATGGATTTTTACCTAGTGCTGTTTTTCACTTATTCTTACCTTTCACTTACTGTTATCCTTTACTTATTAATATTATTTTATTTATAAAACACGCGATCATTTTTATGCTATTATAAATGAAAAGTACAAATATAGAGTAAATTAAAACTGTACCATTTTGAAATTATATTATACGATATTTAATAAATATTATAACAACTCAATAAACGTATACAATTAAAATAATTTAGTATATATATACATATATATATAGTCTATACTCTTGTAGAGAAATAAAAGAGAGCTGCTTCCTGTCCTAGCATTAAATTTAGATATTAGAAGGAGCCGTGCTCAAGGAACGCTCCTTGCGTAACAATCGACGGTGTTCTATACGTATATATCGGCGTTTCAATTAAACGACGGTCGTCGATCCGGCACGCGCGTATTTCCGTGGCAAACGGGGCGAACAGCCGGGTGTCGATCGCTTCCTTGCGTCTTGTCGCCGTGAGAAATCGTCGCGAAATGGAATTCGGAGGCCGGGGACCACCGCCGTGGTGGTGGTGGTGTTGGTGGTGGTTGGCGGCGTTCTCTGGCACAAAGGCGGCGACCGGAACGTTCCCTGGTCGATGATTGATAAAGCGAGCACGGGAAGATGACGTATAATCGCTTTGTCGCCTAACTTTTCCTGCCCGCCCGCCCGACTCCTCCGCCCGCTTGATTGTTACA
This sequence comes from Augochlora pura, assembly GCF_028453695.1. Taxonomy (NCBI): domain Eukaryota; kingdom Metazoa; phylum Arthropoda; class Insecta; order Hymenoptera; family Halictidae; genus Augochlora; species Augochlora pura. Next base: position 20,637,276 of record NC_135776.1, on the reverse strand, counting down.
AATCGAGGTACGCGACGATCGACTCTTCGATTTACCGAGATTAACTTTTGACGTCGCGTGTGTTTGAGAAAATCTTGTAACGATCGATTGAATGGTTATAAATCGACGGAAGGATCGATGGATCTTTTTCCTCGTCGCTTTCGAGACAATCCTTCGTTGCGCGCCTGTTCCACGGTAATTTTACAAAGATTTTTTACAGGCTTCGATCAAAAATTATTAAACGACGATAATTATTTTCTGAGCAGTTTATATTACGATATTCTCCGAGAAAAACATTTTAATATTAAATTGACAATTCCAGCGCACGAAAGAATACATTTCTACCCCACCCTCGATGTTTTTAAGGTAAAAATACCTGTAGCAATGTAATAAACAATATCGAGTCTCAATCACGAAGACCTAACGGTGGAAAATTAATTCCCAAAAATATTTGATGTTAGAGAAACAAAGCGGATTAAATAATCTGTAAACGAGGAGTTTAGAGAGCCACCTTTCAGCGGGCGGAATTGAATTTCTAGGAGCTCGGGATCCGAGGTCCGCGGAGGATCGCGTAAAGGGGAAATTAGAAAATAGGACGGCGGGGTCGATTAGCGCGCGGCCTCGTCGCGATACGGGAAATTAACAAAGAGAAATAGTCCGCCGGGGGGTTCGTTTGTCAAGGCCGTTGTAACAGCGCGGCGCACGGCCGCGAATCTGCCGCGGAACATCCCCTCCGTGTGCCAAATGCCAGCCTCTGATAAATGCGAGTTTTCGAATATGATTTAAACGCGGAAGGAGAAGCGCCGCTTAAAAGTGGAAGCCGGAGAATATGTCCGGGGGACTCCATTAACTTTCGACGTGCGGTGAACCCCGGCCGACTTCCGTTCCCTGGATTAATAACGTCCTTCCTTGAGAGAGTCGACGCGATAACGATGTATCGTTTCGGGGCCACTCTCGGATCCTCGACACTGACGACGGCAATTAAAATCTCTGCCAGACCCGAGCAGATTCATATTTATGGTCGGGCGAAACGGAATTTTCGATGGTGAAAAGGACGTGTTGGGAAGTCGCATTTCTCTTTAATTTGCGACGATTACTTCGAACTAACTGGATCCAAAACTCTACCTCGCGTTCTCTCCTCTTCAATTCTGCTTGACACCAGCGCTATGTCATTAAATAAATTTTCGAATACGTTGTCATGTAAGATGATTATTCGAACAAATCTCTTGCAGTCGAATATTTCGTTCGAATAATTTTTTATTCTAATAATTCAAAGAATTCTTTCTTCTAAATATTCATATTATTATAATACTAATTATTCTATCTCGATGACGTCAAGCGCACCTTGATTTTCATTTCGCGAAAAATTATAGGAAAAAATAATAATATAATTCGTGAAATATTTCACGAATATATGTGGTAATACGCCATAAGAATTATCTCTCCTCGGCCACAGATCAGAAAGGATCGGCGCGTTGCGCAAGTTCCCCGTTCGTTCACGATCGAGCGCGTAGATCCTTGACCAAAAAGTCTCCGTGGGATCTCTGCATAGTACTCTACTCCTTGTTGCGTGAAGTAGGTCGTGTCTGACGGACACGCGTTATCTCGCGCCCTCGGTTATGCGAACGATAGCGGGCGGTTGCAATGCCTGCCGGCGAACAACCGTCGAGGCGCGGAAGATAAAGGAATAAATAGGAAGACTCGTGGAGCAGAGACCGGGGTATTCTGCTGGCAGATAAAAACCGGGGAACGAAAGCTGCCGAGATAGGAGAATGGTCCACCGTGGCTGTTACCGCGATACCCGCGCCATTTATTAACAAAACTCGATGATTAATTCGCTATCGGAGACATTCTTCCCGGCGCACTTCTTGCTCTTGAATCTTTCTCTCTGCATAGAATTTCGAAGACATTTTCGCGACATAAAATAAAATGGAGAAAAAGCATCTGCCTAAGTTTTAATATAATCTATGGATCCGTCTTTATGGAAACCGATTGTGAGTGGATGTTGTGAGGTGTTGGTTGTTGAAGCTATTTTTGCTGGAACTATTGTTGACAGTGTCAAGAACCTGTGCTTCGTTGTCGGCATTATTTGTACCTATTGGAACGAGGCTCTCGACGCTTACGCGAGGAGCTACTTGACCCAAGTTAAATAGCAGACTTGTCAGAGTCAACAAAGATGACTGACTGAATCAACAGTGACTGTATAGTTAGTCGAAGTCGTTAGAAAGATCAACATGCCGCAATAGACGCATACGAGGAGTGTATCTCGACAGGAACTCGTTCTTTACGGTTTCCTTCTGACATAGTCGTAGCAGTCTATGATTCCAGGAAGCGTATGCGAGATATTATTATATTATTCTACTATTATATCATTATATTGTTGTATTATTGTATTATTGTATCACTGTATTATTGTATTACTATATTACTGAATTACTGTATTACTGTATTACTGCATTATAACATAATTATAATACTACACTCTAATATCATTATATTTCCCAATTTAGTCGCAAAACAGAGCAAACTTTCCATCCAACCAAATATCACATAATATAAAAATGCCCAATACCATCGAAAAATATTGGTTCTAACCTAGTTGATCTCGACACGAATTCATCTACGGACTACATTGTAACTTTATAACTCTTGGAACAACGTTAAAACAATTTCGCGAGCATGGTCGTCGCCCGGATTCATTATTCGCTCCTAATTGCTTGCCTGACCCCCGTCGTCTGGCCGGTTTTGCTGCAACGAGTGACAGCGTATCGAGAGAATTTTTCCAGTTGGCCATGTCAATTACCCGGAGAAAGATGACAACTCATTATTCGGGAATCAAGCGGCCGGTGGTGCTCGATTGGCCGGGGGGAAGGGGGGGGGGGGCGCGACATCAAGAAATACACGATCGATCGGGTTCAACGCCGGCCATTATCAAATTTTTCTCGCACTCGATATTTCTCTCGCGAAAGCGTTGAAAACGAGATCAGATTATTTTGAAAGAACTGGCTGTGTTTCTCAGTCGATAATAATGACGAATAAATAATTAGATGAACATAGAGATTTTTCAAGAATAAAATTATTATTACTGTTAAAAAGAATTATTTGTGGGTGGAAATATTTTTATTAAGAATGGCACGAATAAAAATAAATTTCTATTTAAGTCAGGTTCGTCAGAATTGGGTTAAAGAAATTTTTAGCTTCTATAAAATCCAATAGTCCAAAAATTTAAGTCAGAAGAATCTTTTCGGTGTTCGCGTCAAATTATTTTTAATCTATCCTTCAGAGGCTTCGGTGTCACGAATTATTTTTACATCCATCTCAATATTTCTAGAACGGAGAGCGTAGACAATTTTTATAGCATTTCCTGATAAATCGTAAGTTTTAATAGAATTCCTGATAGATTACAAATTTTAATAGCCTTCCCGATTGATTACTTCAACGCTTGATTTAATACCTAATTAACTAAAAATATGACAGCTTTATTTATATATAGCTATACTAAAAAAAGTATATATTAAGAAAAAATGGTGATTTAGTTATGAAAAATTTAATTCGTGCCTAAAGGGTTAATAATTATTCGTATATTAATATCAGTGGCTCGATAAATTTGTCTTTGAATTTTTCAACTGTTTTACAACATTCATTCGTCGGGTTTTCAATTTCTGCCGACCAGAAATCGAATTTTCCATCAATCGAACTTACAGTCCTCAATTGCTTTTGTACAGATGCAATTTCATCGGATTTTGCGTTGGCGGGTCATTTACACTTTCATTCTGTGGCGATTGTTTAGTTTCATTTCAACTTTATCGAGCCCCCCCCCCCCCCCCTCCCCCCTCCGAATCTGCGGAAATAGAATATAGTATAAAAAAAGTTTATGCAATATAAACGAGTGAAAGAAGAGAAGTGCTTAGTTGAAAAATGCATTGTAAGCTAAAATTGTTATAGCCCTCAAACTGTATAAAATCAATAAATATATCAAACACGATTTAAAATCAAATCACTGTGACAAAGGGTGTTAACCCCCTAAATAAATAAAATTATTATTATTATTGAAAGGTTTTTCACCGCGTTTGGTAAGCGTCTTAATTGAAAATCGTCGGACGAATTTGTTCCGGTCGCCGTTATTCAGATTTCACCGGGCGTTGTTCCCGGGCGTTATTGTTGCATCTCGCGCGACGCCGATGCATAGAAAGTGCGAATTTGCGACGGGCAGGGAGCGTCGTGTAATTCGCCGACAGTCGTAGATTCGTGAGGGCGCCGTATCTGTCGCGGAAGAATCCACAATTCCGCTAAAATGGAAGTACAATCACACTTTACCGTTGCCGTCGATGCAATTCGAGAAAAGATAAATTGGCCCTGTTGCGTCGGCCAATCTCGTCTTCTCCCTCATCCTCTTTCTCTTTCTCTTTTTCTCCGTCTCTGTTTCTGTCTCTGTCTTTCTGCGATCTTCTTCGTTCCCGATCGGAACAAACGGCATCGCCAAATTGGTAACAGGTCCCTCGCACGCCGCCGCGAGAGCTCGGTTAATAAAATAAAGCTTATGGCAGCGTAACCATCCCGACGCGCGTTTTATCGCGAAGATACCGGTCCCCGTCGCGCGCGCGCGCGCGCGCGGGAAAAAACGTAAACGAGGTTGAACTCGTCGATGGAAATTCGATTCTCGGCCATATCGACGCTTTCGAAATCAACGAGAGACCGTAATATTCGAATCGGCAGAGTATCGCATTCCCAGCAGTCATAATGCTTCGAACATACGTAAATCGACGGAGAGAAACGCGAATGATTTATTCCCGATTAATACGTTTCGAGCGCGCGCGTGCGCGCGAGAGAGAGAGAGAGAGAGAGAGAGCACGGAAATAAGAATAATTTGTAAACGAAATAATGACGTTTCAATCCTGCCGAACAAATCGATGCTCGACGCTGAACAATGTTACGGGCGCGGGTGGTTGTTGTTTCGGTGAGAGATTCGATTCGACGCGGCGTTTCGCGCGCTAAAGTCGGACAACCGATGCCTAAAGTTCACGGATTATGGCGGCTTCAAAATACTCGGGGAAAATTCGTATCTTTCGATGCAGTGAGGAATTTTGATCGAAATTAGAATTTTCACCCGTTTAGAAAGCGAGGACTATTTTATATTATATATTGTATATTATATACATATATTATTTATATTACAAAAGTGCCTTACTAGCCCCTTAACAAAGAATAATAATAATAATAATAATGAGACATTAGCTCTTCGGAAATACAGCGTTCCTTGTCGAACAGAACTTCTCGCAAACATTTTGTTTAAAAAATATATTAAAGAGATAGGAGAAGACGTAAAAATAAACCTTGGAGAACCAATTCGAGCACTGCCGAGATAAGGAAGAACTGGTATCGGTGATACCGGTCGTCGTCGCGTACAACCGGTCAGCGGAAAAGCAATTCGCAGTGCCGCGAAAACCGGCAATAAAACCAGAGTGTTCAGTTTTCGGTGGAACGGCGGCGGGGGTGGGGGTGGTGGTGGTGGTGGTGGTGGTGGTGGTGCGGTTTCAAAAATGCGGTGAAAGCCATGGAAAAAGTCGATCCTAAACAAACGGTAACAGGGGAGCGAAAACAATTCCGATTGCAGTACGAAGCAGCAACAGCAACGGGTGCCGGGCAACACCAGTAGCAGAGAAGTATAGAGCAGCGGCGGGGTCGGCAGTATCGATTATCGATCTCGCAATTCACCGCACACCGCACGCCGGCACCGCAGACGCGGGAGCTCCATCGTCCGAGGGTTAATCAAATCGCCGATAATTCCGTGAATTTCATCGACGGAAAAATTGTTAAGGAAGGAGGAGGATGGAATGGATGTACCCCGGTTGCGGTAGGTACACCTTTTCTGGCCAGCGAAATTATTATTCGTATTTTCTTATGTAAAAGTAAACGCTGTTTCCACCGATCGAAGGAAATTCGAACGAGTAAGTGTATGATTCCTAGTGGATTAATATCAACCCTTTTAATACTAGTGACAGATATACCCGGCGTCTATGAGATGACCGGTATAAATAGCAGAATTTTCTATTATACATTTTATACATATAAAATGAATTGAATTGAATTTTGCGACTCGTGTAACAGTCTTAAGCGATACATTGAGAACATCTCCGTCGAAATTGCTATAAATCCGTGACGTTAACTGCTACGTCTACTTCTATCCCCCGTCGAACTGGCTGCTGGGCGTGGATATAACGAGGAGAAAAGTGCTGCTCGTGAATTTCCTCGGCGAGGTACAATCCGGTCTCTCCCGGCCTCCTATGCAGAACTACAGCGGCCGTGCATGATTATCCGCTCGAAAGCTCCGACGCCGAAGGTTCGGGGGCTAGGTTTACAGGGCAGGTTGGAAGGAAGCCGACCGATCCGGGGAGGTTTCTTTCTTCCGGGTCCGTGGATCCTGGCCAGGATCGCCGGCTCATCGTCCCCGCGAACGAGCCACTCTAACGGCGAATGGTCCGCGGGGCTTGCCAAAACGCGAGTTCACCGCCGCCATTCCGACGTAAACTTGCCAGGCAAGAAAGAAGAAAGTTATCCGGCTAGCCCCATCCCCCTCTCTCTCTCTTCCCGTCTCTCTCTCTCTCTCTCTCTCTCTCTCTCTTTCTCCGGCACTCTCTATCCGCCGGGCGAAATGCAGTTACCCGTAGGCGTAAGAATCTCGCGAGATATTGTCGGGGCCGGCTCCGCTCGCGAACAGCCGTTCGTTATCTCGAGGATATGGCCGGCTCTCGAAGACGACAACTTTTTCTGCCCGCCGCCGCCCCTCTCGCGGCCGTTATCTTCCGAAGAATTCGCGATTTTTCTTGCGAAGAGATTTTAGAGACCGTTTTAGAGCGGACTCGGCGGCCGGAGGGTAATCTGATTAATAGACTACGGTTTCCTGGCCGTAAGAAAAATTGTCTCAGTTGCAACAAACTGAAGTCAAATAAAAGATTGCTTCATTTCCCAGTAGGCACGACATGTTGAAAATAATGTTAACATTCTCAACACTTTAAAATTTTATTGAAATTTTGTAGAAATCTTCCCTGCGATTCTTTATTAATTTATTGTATATAGTTAAAAAGTAGACGCTTGTAGCTTTAATTTTACCAGTGTAATTCTTAATAAATTGTTGCATAAGAAAATTTTAATTTCCATTTGATCCGCTGTACAGCTAAACAATTTAAACGATAATCAGCACGCCTAATTGTTTCGCCTAATTGTTTGAGCCACAGAACGCGAATTCCAATATATGTATATCAATACGAATGAAGCGGAATCGGTGACAATTGTGTCGGGACAGTACACAGGTGTCACTTGGATTAAGGAACAATGTTCGAAATCGTTGATTTATTGGGACAGAAGTAACGCAGAAATTGTGAGTGTGACGAGGACGTTAATTATACCGAGGCATTAAATTTCAATGAACGAAATGAATTTCATTGATCTGACGCGTGTCCCGGGAACACCGTCGAATAAACGTTGCAAAACGTGGCAAACGAAACGTTGAATTTCATGAAATTCCATCGAGAACCCTCTCGCGCCCGGCTGCGAGAAAGACCATTCGACATGAATAATGAGGAAAGACACGATTATCGCCTGTTGTTCGAATTTCTGACGGACGCATCATTTTCCCAGGAAGGAAACACGATCTTCCTGCTGCGGACACGGTCCAATGGTATCGCGATACGCGCAACGTCGTATCTGGACTGCGGATGCATCCGTTGAAACCTGGCCCTCGAAGCTGCTCGCGAACCTTTTTCGCGCTAAATCTATCGAGGTCTTAATGACAAAAATTGCCTCGCAAAAAGTGCGAGATGAAATTGATTTAAATTGTTCAGAATTTCTGCAACGGCGTGCACCCGAGTAAAGAAATTTTAATTAGGCCACGAAGAATATTCTCGCAAGCTATACAAATTCTATTATTTCTTAAAGACCGTCGAAATCATCGAATATTATATGAAATACAAAATTATAATTTTGCATCGATTTTTCCCCAATTCCATTTAGATTAATCAGGAGCAACGGAATCGGAGATATCGAATTTTCCTGTAAAAATTCCATCACCGAACACGAGGAACATCGAACTCGATCAAAGTCTGTTTAGAGGATCCCGTCGATTTCTCAAGACCCGGGGCCGCATAAGTCGCGATTAAGCGGCGCCGCTATCCGAGGCACAAACGCAATTACAATTATCTACATGAAGAACAGCCACCTGCAACCTCTCGCAATCCCGCGGTAATACATTGTTGGTGTTGCGGCCGTAAATCGCCCAAGACTGGCAATACGTTCTTATCTGGCCTGATAGGCGGCGATAACATCTAAACGATGAAATTGATTTCCTTGATAGCATGCAAGGATACGTTTGCGGTGTTCCGCCATTGATTTATCGTTGATCGTCCCGCTGCTCCGCGTCGATTATACGCCGACCGACAATGCAACTTGCTGATAGCTTCTCAAGAATGGTGTTCGCTGGATGGTTACTCTTTTTTATGAAATAAAAAGGTTTTTTAAGAAATTATTCATCCGAATATTTATACAGTTTTGCTACTGTAAATTTGGCATTTGTCCAAATAATGATTTTCGTGATATAACGGATAAATTAATTTATTCGATAACGAAAAGATAGCAGTATTAAATATATTTTTCCTTATTTTATGTTATATTTTACTCTTTTACTCTTTTATATTTCATCATATGCTCTATAGGAACCTATACAATATAATTGCAGTAACTTGATAAAAATGCAACCAATGTTCACCAACGGCTGTTGGTCGTCGATCGATGCACGATAGAACAAGCTAACGCTATTTATAAAATTGAAAATAGTGCAGCGTTAAAGGAGTGGCGGCGCAGAGGGTTAAGGGCAGAGTGCGGCGACGTCTCTCTCGAGGGAATTTTTGCGTGAAATCCGGAAAACGGGGCGCGCAATTACGCGCCGAGCAGTGATCGGCCACGCGAGCCTGGAGAGCCGCGCGAGTCGGACGAAAGAAAACGCGCGAAGCTGGAAAATCATTTGCGAGGTAGTTCCGCGGATTTGGAATAAGATTGCGCCGAATCAAACTGCATAATCACGGGGCGTAGGGCGGAATAGGAGACGGTTAAGAGAGACGACGGCGGTGGAACGCGACGACCGGCGCGCTGAAAAGCAACGTCACCGACGGTCTCATTAATTTCCGCGGCGCTCTTCAAGGCGGCTTGCATTAGGGTGTCCCATAAGTTTCTTCCCTTCTCTTGATGCGAGATGAGCGAGAAAATATCGATTCGCCGCTCATAGCGTGGCGCGGAAGAAACTTATGGGAGAACCTAATGTATCGACCGTCCGGAGAAATTCCGGCGGACAGGGCATTTACCTGCGGAATTAGGGAAACAAGCGGCCGCTCGTCGGTCGGTCGGTCGTTCGTTTCGTCGCTAGGCTTAGACTCACCTGAAACAGAAAGATAACGCCGGGAATTAATTATGCACAGCCGAGAGGCGGGGCGTGGCGGGCGAGCGGACACGCCGGGCACCGGTGCTTCTCTCGTTCGGTTGTTATCGTCGGATTACCAAATTATACCCTATCAATTGCAGCGATTTATCGGGATCGCGATCAAATATTAATCTCCGCGTTTCGGGGGGCGGCCGGCCGGCCGGCCTGGCGATTTAGCCCTCGTTCGACTTACAGATTTTATATGGCGGATCATGCAAATAATGGAACGGCTGCAACGACACGGCGCCGACCCTCGATCATCGGAAATCGTTATTGAAAACGACGTCGACGCGACCCCTGGCCTCCCTTCCCTATTCCGCTATTATTCTCGTTACAACTCGGACCAATCTACGGATCCCGGGCTTACCGATCGCTAGTTTCTAATTCGAGCCGGACGGGCATCACAAATTTGCTTTTTTACAATTGCTTCATACGATTTTATACGATTTTGTACGATTTTGTACGATTGACTTCGTTCGACTTTCTCGAATTCTACCGAATTTTATTCTATTTTATTCGACGCGATTCTGTACAATTTCGTTTGACAATTTTAAACTCTCTCTTCATCTTGTGCATCCTGTTTCACCTGGTTAACGTTATTTAATATTGCACAATACTGTTCAACTTTGTTCAATACTTACTATCGAGTTCACTCGGCTTTGTTCGATTATAATTCAGTGTTTTTGACATTATTGAACGACTCGGTTAAACATTGATTAATTTTAATCAAATTTATACAGCTCTGTTCATATTTATTATATCCTTTGTTCACGTTCGTTTTACATTTTACCAGTTTTATGAATTTCATTTAATTTTACTAATTCTTGTTCTAGGTTCTCCAATTTTATTTAATCTCATTCAAATTATCAAAAGAAGCATTCATTTACATTCATACAAATTTACTTTTTTATTATTACGTCACGCTATTAAAGATCTAATTATATGCGTTAATTTGAAAATGACGATGACTTGAAAATGATTTAATATGCCCTGAATGAGCTTTGCAGAAAGTTTCCTGGCAGCTGTCATTGCTGGCCGCAATTATCTCATTTGTTAGTTCCACCTCGTTCCGAAACTGTCGATTTTCCGTGTAAACTTTCCTTGGAATTATGCTCGAGTCGTTTTCCATTGAATTTTGATCAAGCGAACACGCTTGGCCATTTGATAACATTAATCCTGTTTGTCTGAAACAATGGCATTGTTCCGCGACCGGTGTGTACGGCCGCGTTATCTTGTTGGAACGTCCATTCCGCGGTGTTATTTTCGTTAACAAACGGCAATAAATTATTTCGCAGTACGCCGGCGTGTCCCGCACTGTCCATCTATTTAGAAGGGAGGTTTGAACATGCTGCTTATGCATCATGCTCTCCAAACCATCATGCCACCACCGCCGATAATTCTTTTATTTAAAATTTATTTATTCTATTTATCGAATAGATTTTTCCGCGGTCAAAATTTCACCTGAGAAGCCGCGAACGAAACGCGTAAACGCACGGCTTTGCCGGAAAATGTAATTTCGGTTTACCCGCGAGCCGCGCGCGTTTGAGAAATCAAAATTACTTCAGCAACGACCCGCCGCCGAATGAAAATTTACTAAAACAAATCTGTCGATAGAGATTGATTTTCGTAAAAGGCGAACGTGGTCGGCGCGCAGCGAATTTAATTGGAAAAATGATTTTCCGGGACGTACGGCCGACGTCGCTGTAACCGTTCGAATCGTATCGGTAATTGCATTCCTCGAGCGTATCATAACGATACACAAGGATACATTAACAAAATATTTCTCGCGATCGGGCTAATTAAACAAAAGGCCGGCCCGGGATCCGGGGCAAAGTATTTATTCCCATTGAAAAATCTCCCGGATAATTCGGACGCTGCGGAATTTCTCTTTAATTCCCGTGTCTGTGTACAACGGATCGGGGAGGGGAAAAAACGCGGGTGTATTCGATGGAATAAAGGAAATAAAGAGAAATAAATGAAATGAAGGAAATAAAGGAAATGAATGAAATAAGGGAAATAAATGAGAATAAATGAAATAAGGGGAATAAATGAGAATAAATGAAAATAAATGAAATAAATGAAAATAAATGAAATAAATGAAAATAAATGAAATAAATGAAAATAAATGAAATAAATAGGAATAAATGAAATAAATGAGAATGAACAAAATAAATGGGAATAAATGAGATAAATGGGGATAATTGAAATAAATGAAATGATCGACGCGAAAAGGCGGTGGTCGGCTCCAAAGAGTGTCGCGCGCCGCATAAACACGCGAATTAACGAAAAGGACAAAGGGAGGGGCTGGCATTACGCGTTTATGAAACGTCGGTACACGGGATACACAATACGCAATATAACGTTGGCAGAGCTCGATAAGCGGATTAATTTATTTCCGTAATAATGAACACGTCCGGCGGCGAGAGGCGCGGTTATTAAAAACGAATCGACGCGGGACGCGGGACGCGGGTCGCTTCCCGCCGGAAAATCGGCCGACGGTAATTCGCATTTGCATAAACATCTTGTCACGACTGGTCCCGCGAACCGTCCGTTGCAATCTGCACAAGCGCCGACGTGTTTACGCTGTAATCGGCGAACCGACGCGCCGCGCGACACCGGCTAGGAAATCGCGATATCGCGGTCGAAATTAACGCGATTACCCCGCCGCGCTCTCTCTCTCTCTCTCTCTCTCTCTCTCCGCCCTAATAAAATAAATAAAACGGGGACGAACGGACGGCCGATAAAACGGTTAGCACCGAATAACGAAGAACACCTGACAGAAATTAATTAAACGACGACGGCGTCGCGATCGCGATCGCGGATGAAATAAAACTACGCTGCCGCGAGGGTGGAGAGACCGCGAACATCCCCCGCCATAATGAAACCACGGCCGCGAAATAGCAGAAACTGTCCGCCGATTTCGGCGAGTCGTTCCACGCTCTGGCCAAATTCCACGATTTTATGGCCGGAACCGCAAAAATCAAAGTTTTTCGAAATATGTAGATCGATGGGTTAATCGATGTACTAATTGCAGGTGCTGAATTGTTTTACGGAAAGCCGGTGCGGCGTGACAGAATTTAATGCGCATTTTCGATTATAGAGCTCGTAATTAATTCAGCTAAATTTTCATTATATTATATTTAGATTATTTTTCAGTGTTTCAGAAATTATATCTTCACACGATGATCAATGTGAATGATCAATGACACTTGCGAATCCCCTCTCTACGAAACTTTCCCCCCCATTTTTTTCCACCTTCCATCAAAAATCATTTATAGCGGCAAGCAAACGCCGTTGGAAATAAGATTCGAGGTTTCCGACCAGGAAAATGGAAAGCATCGAATATCCATCGAATCGATTATCGAGCATCGAGCAAAACCGGACCCCGATTTTTCCTAAGGAAATAAAACGATCCTCCGCGCAGTTGGAAATTCCCATGCAAATGCCGCTCTGCGCGAACAAGCCCGATTATTCTTTCATCTCTAGTTTGTGCTCCCATTTTCTGCTGGATTATCTTTTTTTTTCTTTTTTCTTTGTCCGGCACAACAATTTCAAGAACTTATCGCGTCCCGTTGATCGCGGGGCGCGCAAGCTCCGGACATTTTCGGGAAACGAAAGCTGCGATATTTTCGCTAAGCTAGATGCGGATCCGGCGATATTCGTATATCCGGTTATTGAATAGCGCAACTTTCTGCTATCTCCTGAGAAACAATTATTGAGCTTGCAATTTTTAGAAAGACAGAGAATTCTTGCTTTTAATTGGGGGGTTTTTAAACGTCGAAGTAATTAAATATTAAAATTATAGAGATATTATTAATAAATGTTTGTTCGCGGATCTTAGAGTCTCTAAACGGAGTAACATATATTAATATTACAATATTAAATATAACATTTTAATTATAATGATATATAATATCATATAGTAATACAATATTATTATCAATATCATAATGGATTATAAGGCATTACAAAGGAATTATAAAAGCAAAGAATTGTCGAGGTTCAATCAAATTATTAACAATATTCGACCAGCAACCTTTCGCACCATTTTCCAAGAAATGTACTTCGAATCACAGCGATTCGGCGACGCGTATTTATGGCAGTCGGAAGCAACACGGCCGGATAATGATCCGTCGGAAATTCATTATGCAACAACAATCCCCGTTAGAAACAAAAGCGCCGATAAATCCTGGCAACACTCCACGTCCCGCGACTCGTTCCCCGCTAATGATATACTCCCCCCCCCCCCCCCCCCCCCCCCCCCACCCCCCCAAACAAAACAAAACACCCCACACAACCCCGCCCACCCCCCGCCCCCCCACGCTCTCCCCCCCTACAGCAACCCCCCCCCCCCCCCCCCCCCCAATAAATACGTTAAATATTACAAATGCATGCGTTTGCTTATGCAAACTCGCCGGCCCCGTAGACCAGGCCCCGCCCGCCTCTGCGGCAAATATTACAGGAAAATTTCAATTCGCGTTGTGCAAAGCTAGTAATAATATCGTCATCGGATCATTCATTTTCATATTTAATTACGCGACACGCGACCCCGCTCCGCGAGCGCGCAATATTTCCGACACGCCGGGATAATGTTACGCGCTCGTGAATTTAATTAATATATCATTCCAGTTTGGAAAAACGTGGGCTATGTCGATACAATTGTTGCAAAAGAGGAAACTGTTATTTTTATTATTTCGAAATTTAATTAGGTGGTTTCGTGGAAGTTTGTTAGTTTATAGTTTTCGAAAATATTAATTATACGTGACGAAACCAGTAACATTGCTAAATAATTTATGTCGTTAATTATTTATACAGAAATCAAGAACGTCTAAGCGAATCGAAATGGATTTAATAAATATTCGACTAAATATATGAAATTGTAAAAATTAATTATTATATTCAAATATTATAGTAAAAAACAGGTTAACTCCGACTGCTTTTTCATTATATAGAAAATAGCCCGAGAAGGGGTTAATCACCCGCGTTCAAGCTCAACAACCGGATCACCGAGAAAAGACGAATCTTGTTAACAATTCGCATCTGTAAATCGTATCTGCGCATACTAAATAATTTGATATTTGCCAGTTACAATTGCAGGACGTTTTCCGCCGAGAATTCTTGGAAGAACGAAACTCCGGCATCGGAATGCCGCGATCGCATCGCGTCGCAGCTACTAGTTGCGGGATCCTTTCGGCCGGTGATTTATGCGAGTAATTAGCATTCGACGGGCGCGCGAACGCGCTCAAGCCGTCGAAATGCCGGGCCCCCGGTGCCTTTTATCGTAATTGCTCTATTGACGGGCGCGCGGTTCGATTTTAACGTGATCGCTCGTTATATTTATTACGCGACCGCACGGCGATGTGGCCAACAATTTCCGCGGCCCGTGTATTTTGTTGCAAAACGATAATTTTGTCTTGTTACAAGCATTAAACACCATCTAACGCAAACATCGGACCAATAATCGTTCCCCGCCCTCCTCCTCGTCCCGCGCTCGCGAGCGCGGTCCCGCGGCAAATATCCGCGGCATTTAATGACAGGGAATAAATTTATCGTTTCGCAAACGCTATCGCGTGCCTCACCGGCGAATTTTACGAATTACTATTAATAGGAGCTCGACGAACCGATATCCATGGTTCCATTGAATCTATTATTTTTTAATTCGATTCATTTTAGCCTTTACATCTCACTGTTTACGCTCCTGTACTATTTCGTCTATATTCTATTTTCATTTAATTTTACTTTATCCCATGCTATAAATATCACGATATCGATTCTATTTTACCTGAATTTTAATTCAATTCACTCCATTTT
>NC_135776.1:20297876-20321517 GCF_028453695.1 Augochlora pura | reverse complement strand
ACACTTTCACGAATACGGAGGAAGAGAAAGTGAAAGAGAAAGAGGGAGAGAGAGGGACGAACGAGCGCGTATCGTTGCTGCATCGGCGTTACGCAAACGAAGTTCTATGAACGTAAGCGTCGGCGAAAGATGACGAATCAGACAGAGCCGTTGCGTAGAGCAGCAGAAGGCCGTCGGCAAGGTTGTTCCAGTCCATTCACCGTGACTGGCCGATCGCCTGATCCCGAACGTCGCAGATCCGTTATTACGTCTTTGGAAAAAAGGGCGTGACTAAAGGGGGTAACGCGCCGAATTCTTTTTGCCCGCGTAACCGATACCTCCGCGGCGGCTTTTCCGCGAGGCCGGTCGCGCGAATCAAACGGAGTAAACGAGTCGGTGGATGTACGTCATTGGATCTTGTTACACAAACACACACACACACATCGAATTACGGTCGATTGCACGATCCTATCGAGCGGTGAAAGGGCTCCGCGACGATCGGACCCGATGTCTGGTTTCCGCGACGCGAAACAACAATCGCGTCGATCGTCGCACGATGATCTTTCTATCCGACGTTAATTATCGCGTATGGCGAACACGGGCGAGGCGTTCGCGAGATTACGAAATTTTTCAAAAGGGAATTACCAAATCGTTGTCGAAGCATTGTTATTTAATCGCCGGCTTACCTTGTTCGCCAACAGCTGCTCCACTTGCGTAAGCGTCTTCGGGGTGGTGCTGGCTCTGGTATTGCTCTGCAGCTGCGTGAATCATAGCAACGTGTCATCGACGGCAAATGTAGATCCCGTTTTTCCGGTTCGATTGAACTTAAAGGGGTATACCAGTGCAATCTCTTGTTTTTTTTACAAGTATTAAAACTTCTAAAGTTCACGATGATTCTTTAAAGGACGCGAGTTGTAGCACTCGGATATAGCAAGCTTTAAAAGTATTTTTCGAGGAACTATATTTTTTAGAATGGTATCCATGATTTATCCGCGAAAGGTATCATAGCTTCTCTGCAAAGGTCCCTAACAAAGTTAAATTCCTAATAAGTACTTTGCACAGGAATACCCCTTTAACACGTCGACGCCGGTTTGACCCATCAGGTCACACGTGTCATTATAAACTTAATATTATTATTTAATTTTTGTAAATTTCGGGCGCCGAAAATCGTGAATATCGACGCGGACGTCAACGTGTTAACAAATTCCTCCTCGCTGATGCTTCACTCACCAGCGAATTCAAGAACGCTAGATCGCCGAACGTCGTGCCAAACATGTTCTGCGGTTGCGCGTTCGGCACGTTGGCCCGCAGGTTGAACGGAGGCGTCACGAAATTTGGATTAGGCGTGACGCTAGGGGAAGGCGTGATCGTCACCCGAGGCACAAAATTTGTTGCTGACTGCGGCATGATAGTGGCCGGTGGTCTCGTCGTTGCTGGAGCCATCGTCGTTGTCGTTGTTGTTGTAGTGGTTGTTGTCGTGGTTGGAACCGTTGTAGTCCTAGCAGTGGTTGCAGGAGGAGCCGACGTCGTTGCAGCAGCAGTTACGGTAGGCATCGCTGCCGTTGTCGGTGGTCTAGCCGATGGCCGAGCAGCTGACACAAAGTTTGCGATCGCGCTGGTAAACGGCGTGAAGATCTCGACGAACGGGTTGATGGGCCGCGGGGCCGGCTGGTCCGCCGAGTCGTCCTGAAAGTTTGGAAGGTTTAATTGCAGCTCAGAGAATACCACAGGCGATTGGGTCGAGGTTTTTGGAAAAGCTTTGAGTCAATCATGTCAAAATTTTAGCAAAATCTCGAGTCAATGATCAAAGTGCTCAAGTAATCTACTGACCAGCGTATTAGAAGCGACGGAAGCCGTAATCACCGGCGAGGAGGTGGTGATCCCGAAAATCTGATCCAGTGGATCCCTCCACGGGAATCCGGGCGGAGCCGTCACGCGTCCGTTGGGTTCGTTGCTCAAGAGATTGTTGAACGACGGCACGGGCGGCGACGGATCTCGACCTTCGTTCGTTGCAGTCTAAATCGAGCAAACATTTCTCCCATTTACAAACCATTAGTTTCTCTTTTCTTGGCAATTGTAATCGGTTCTCTATCCGAACTTCGATGGTCAACGCTAAACCTATCATACTGTACGGTTTTATAGAATCGTTAGGGTATAAAATAATAATAATCGAGTCAATCGATCGAAATTTCTTTGGGATGTTACCAAATTTGTCAAGATACTTTGTCGTGAACCGAGAAAGGGAACGTGCTACGCGAAAGGATTAAAATCGACTATGAAACATGTATTTGCCTCGATTCGATTTTCACGGAACGATTTATGGGAATGGAGATTTACTTACAGCTACCGAATTGATATTTACACTGACAACGCGCGGGTTCGTGGTGGATGCCTCGTCGGTCCAATAGTTGACGAACTTGTCCTGAAAGATGGCAGATTTTGTATTTATTTATGAAAAAAGCACAAATGGATAAATTGACTTGATACGCGATAAAAATATAAAAAGAGAAAGACAAGAAAAGGGTAAACGACTATCACTGTTTTATAGCCATAAGATATAATACTTTTATAATATTTTTATAATTAAAAATTGTTAGATCACAGAAAAAGATAATACTATAGTCGCGTATCGTGTCGATAGCACAGTATAATCACTGATAACACAATTAGTACCAAGATTATTCATCCTACGTGAAAATCTTACAATACAACATTTCTCTAGATTAAGCGACAATTTGTTTAAAGTACGCCAGTTCAGAGGTCTATTCGAACGATACCGAAGCAAGGAAGCGCGGTGGAGCGCTGTCAATGGCAAGAGATATTTTCGGCAGATTCGTCTCTCTTTCTCTCCGATTCGATGATTCTCCTTTTCGGTGGTTCTTTTTTTTTCGAGAGAGAGATACGACGGAGCGCTGAAAGAATCAGCCGCGAACGTCGTTGTAAATCATGCTCTGTCTCTCTTGGTTTCTTACCTGTCCGATGTACACGGAGCTGCGTTGACCTCCGGCCTCTTTCGTCCTGGTGGCCTCGTCCCTCTCTCGATCTTGGACGATACGACCGCCCTGCGAATCGGTCGGCGGTCGACCGGTACTTACTATCGGCGTCAGCCGACCAGCATTCGCAGACATCGCGCCCGACGTTGTCCCCATTTGCGTATTCAATGGACCGTCGCTCTAAACAGCACGAAATCATTCGAATTCCTTTAATACGATCGACCATCACCCCTTCAAACTCCGTCTCGAACGTCCGCACGCTGAAAATTTCATCGTTTTCTTCCGATATTTTTCCAAGGGATCAACAAAGCGATAAATGGGCCTTTGACATTTTTCGAGAATTTTCAGCCATTTTTCAGCAATCGAATAAACTAAATTGCCATTAACCTCTTATGCTAGATTTTACGCAAACAAATTACCATTTTCTTAATATACATATTTTTTTGGTATAGCTATATATATTCTTTTCTTAAGATAAAATAAATTATTTTACTTATTGTATATTATTATTTTACAATCGTAATTATTTTCATAGAATAATTGAGTAAAGCACGAAACATTCAAGAAAACCTCTATAGCAACGAGCCTAAAAAATTAATATAAATAAATATGAAAAAACTAATAAAGTCTGCAAGAAGTAATTTTAAAAAATTAGTTTTGATTGTAGAATAGAGCTCGGAATTGTTGCAAACGTAGCCGACAGTAAAGTTATGGAAACGGCTCGCCGTCCGAGGGTTGCATTGTGGGAAACCGTGGAACGATCGATCAAAGTTTCAGCGTGGCCGACGCGGGTCACGAGAGAGATCTGTCGTCGGGCCCGTATGCGCGCGGAGGTTGAACGACGACGACGACGGATCGATGGAATCCTGTTTTCAAGAGAGTTTATCGAATACCACTTCTGTTCGGCGCGCAACGCCGTGTTTCCTCTTCCCTTTCGCGCGAATTACATCGCAATGAGAATTCTACAATAAAAACGTGCAATAATCTCGTGTGCGTGGTGCGTGGAGATACGTAAAATACTATTTACAGAGCTGGACTTATGTACAGTGATATATACAGATCTTATACGATTTACGACGAGGTCGAGTGGGCATTTGATAAATTCTTCTTAGTGGCGCGCGCGATAGAGAGAGACGATAGAGAGACAAAAAAAAATAGAAAAGAAAGATGAAGATAGACGTTCCGACAACAAACGTGTCGCGACAGTTTGTACAGAATTTCCACAAGACAAATTAATTTGTCGCGACATTGGAAAATTAGTTTATTACTCGACCAAAAAAAGTGCTACTTCAACGAAACCAAAGCGTTAAACAAGGTGCGAGTATCCCGCGCCATTTCCAGCGTGAATCGCGTCGATTAAAAAGGGGACATATATGCAACAATCAGAGCTTGCAATGTCTTCTTTTCTTTCAAATTTTTGATCTTGAAATTTCTTTCGAATTTTCAAAATTTCGTCGACTCCTATTCGCACTGTTATGAGCGCTGGTCCAGCAAGAAAGACTATGGAGTCTCGAGAGATCCTTTTCCTTCTCCTCACGGCATAACAGTACGAATAGGAGCCGCGTCGATTAGCATACTGTGATTCGCGTTCACGCGGCAATGGCGACGGTCGAGAAAGAACCAAAGTGAAAACCGAGCGAAGAAAACGTAATACGTTCGCGGGAAACGATCTCTCGCGAACGGCTAACGATCGTTGATGAACAGGTGGAATAAGAGATACCATTTGGTCGGCGGTCGGGACGCTAGCAGGGGTACCAAGTGGCCCCGTGAGATCGGGTCCACCTCCATCGGGGCCGACGATCGCGTTACCAGTAAGGCCAAGATCAACAGTGCCGGCAGGGCTTCCGACGTTTCCCATTGGCTCGGGTCTACGGTTATTACTGTAGTAGACCGGGCCTTGATACCGATTGTAAGCATCGCCTTGGTTAGCCTGGTTATAATACGGTCTGGGCGGTGGCCTGTTAGTGGTAGTGGTAGTGCTAAGTGAGAACACAACCTCGACCGGGTTCCTAGGTGGATCCGGTATAATCGTTCCGTTCGGGAATTTCCGGACCAGCCTGCCGTCCGGGAAGATACCGAATATCACGTACGGGCTGTCCACGTTCCGAGCGTCGATCAGGTTGTCCTCCGGCCGTTTCCGTACGATCGTTTTGTTCGGATAGATCCCGTAGATCAAGTAATCCCGTAGCGGAGCCCTGGTGGTCGAGCTCAGGCTGAAACGTGGCGCGGGCGTCAATCGGCTGGCGCCGAAACGTCCCAGATACGGCGCGGTCGAGCCTCCGTCCGATATTCTAGCTCCCATAGGAGCAGGAGCAGGAGCAGGAACGCTAGCGTTTCCAGGTGCAGCGGCCATGGTCCCAGGTGCGACCGTGGTGGTCGCCGGCGTGGTCGACACTAGGTTCTCATTCACGTCAACGGTAGTGGTCACCGTCGTCTCGGTGACCGGCGTCACGGTGATGACCTCCGTACTCGTCGTCATCGTCGTGGTCGTTGTCGTCGCTGTGCTAGATTCAGTCGACGTCGGCGTCTCGGTCGTCGGTGTCGCGGTGGTAACGGTGGAGGGGGATGAAGAGAAGGATTGAGAGGACGATGGCGGTGGTGGTGGTGGTGGTGTGGTCGTGGGTGTGATCTCGGTCGTTTGGCCGATTCCCGAACCAGCCGTCCCTTGGGCGGTTGCCGATGTCGTATCCTGGAAACGGGCAACAGTTGGAGTTTCGTTGTCGAGGTTCGGGGTCGTTTGGGAGGAGAAGACGTTCGTCGTCTGTTGTTCGGGCAAGTTAGTGGTGGCCTCCGTCGGGGCCATCGTGGTAGACGTTAGAACGGACGTTTGTTGGTTAGTAGTAGTGAGCCCGGCGACATCCATCGAATCGAGATTCGGTGTTGTCGTCGGCGCAGTGGTCGGCACCGTGGTTTGCACGGTGCTCGACTCGGGGGACGTCGACGGTGCACTGGTAACCGTATTTACACGGGACAGGATGGATTCGGGAGCCGTAACCGTGGTAGTAGCTGCATCGGGCTGGTTAGTGTTAGCGTCCACACCAGGCTGGGTCGTCGGCGACCCGGTTAATGGTGCTACAGATTCCGTGGGAGCTACTTCCGGTCCTACCGTCGTTTCGGTCTCCGTCGTCGCGACCGGGCCGAGCGTCGTAGGATCGTTCGCGGTTGTCGCGACCGTCGCGTCCGAGGTTCGTGTGCTCGCAGTCTGTGTTTGTGTCGTTGTGTCTGCCGCGAGCGACGGGGTTGTAGTCGACGGGGCGGTGGTCGACGCCTCGGCGGGAGCTGCCAACGTTGGCACGGTTTCTACGTCGGGCGGGGTAGCAGTCTGCGGGGCGGTAGTGGTCGCAGCCGAGGAACTCTCCGCGGGCATAGCGCTCGTAGATTCAACGGAATCCACTTCGTTCTGGGCGGGGTCAACGGAAACGGTGGTTAATTCCGCCGGGGTGGCCTGCGACTCTAGGGTCACCGTCGTAACCTCCGGGGTCGTCGACGACGACGACGACGGTTCTGCGGTGGTAGTTGCGTCGTCGTTCGAGCTTTCGGCGGACAGTCTGGTCTCGTTCATCTGTTCCGAGATTAGTGTCTTGGCGATGGACATTAATTCGGTTAGTAGAGTGTCAGTGGTGGAAGCAACCACCTGGGCGGTGGTTGTCTCCGGCATCTCCCTGGGATCGTCGGTTGTTTGGGGGTCTTGTGTCGTGGTCGTCGTTGCCGGTGGATTTGGCGCGGTGACCGGATCGGTTTGGTCCTGGGCTGCCTGGGTGGTTACCATCGAGCCGGACCGATCGGTCTCGGTCTCGGTCTCGGTCGCGGGCGTGGTCGCGGTCGCGGTAGCAGGCGACGGGGTTGTTACTGAACCTACTGCGCTCTGTGCGGCGACCCGATTGGTCGTCGACGCGTCCGGTTGCTCCGTGGCGGTGGCTTGGGTGGTAGGCTGGGTGGTCGTTTCCGAATCCCTTTGGGTCGTCTCGGGTCCCCTCAACTGCGCCAGAACCTCCAGAGTGCTCATCCGGCTTCCCGAGTCCAGGATCGCGTTCGATATATCCGGGATGGGGGTGATCGTGGTGGACGTGTCTTGCGGGGGAACCGTAGTCGTGTTCAGGCTCGCTTGCAAACGGGAGAGGATGTCCTGCGCGAAGTCTATCAATCGGTTTCGGACCGTGGACACCGCGATCGACGCGGTGGTCGTCTCCACGTCGATCAGATTGTTCGAGACCGACTCCGTGGTGGTGGTAGACTCGGTCGTACTGGACTGGGTCGAGTCGGAAAGCTCTATGGTGTTACTCTCTATGTTCTCGGAGGTCGAGGAGGCGTCGGTGGTAGTTGGGACTTCGGTGGTTTCGGCGGCGGTCGCCGGGGGTTCTGTCGATAGCGTGGTCGGCACTCTGCCGTAGAGCTCGGTGCTGCCAACCTGGGGCAAGTAGCCGACGGTGGTGGGACCGGCTGAGGGTTTCGCTAGGTTCCCTAGGATCCTCACCACCGCGGTTTGGTCGAACGGGGCTGCCGTCGACGTTTCCATGGTGGTGGACATAGTGGTGGACATGGTGGTGGACATGGAGGTAGTCTCGGTGGTGGGTGATTCGGATTGCGCGGGCATTGGTGGAACGCCGGTGGAAACCGTGGACGGTTCTGTGGGAACCTGCTCCGTGGTGGAGGACGACTCTGTGATCGTTTGATCATCGGCGGAGGAAGCTACCGTGCTCGTGGAGGCTTGCTCGGTACTGGAGGACGATTCCGCGCCCGTGGAGGGCTGCTCGGTCGTCGAAGGGTTTTCGGGGGCCGCCGTGGTTGCCACGGGGGTGGTGGAGCTCGCCGGTTCTTCGCCTAATCTCGGGATCAATGTGCTATCCTGAACGGTGGTTGTGTCTGGGGTCTGTGTTGTTTCGCTGGTGGTAGAGACCGTGGGGCTTGCGGTGTCATTGTTAGGATTATTGCCGGTGACGTTAACGGCTGGGGCGTTAGGGTCTACCTGGGGAACCCCGTTAACTTGTGTCGGCTGCTGTACGCCCTGTAACTGTTCGTTCCTGATGCTAACGGTCTCCACCGCCTGATACAGGGTCAAGAGTCGCGGTTCCCCGGGGCTCGAGACTTCGATCGGTGGTGCCAAACCGGAGTTCTAGAATCAGAAAGTTAATGCGTGCAGGGTGCTGTACATGACACGGTGTGCCAGGGCGATCTCTTTCTAGATACGACGATCTTATTTCTATGTACAGTTTCGATGTCCACGGTGCGTCGCAGTCCGCGTTCCGGCGGCAAGTCGGCGTATTTACACGGTCGAACGATGGGAGACAATTAAGTGTCAGGTGTTCGTTCTCTTTACTTCGTTGACCGTTGGACGGCGGACATTTTTCAGCATTTATGGCAACCATGGCTAGATTTAATCAAAGCATTCATTTTTATTTGTATTAGGTTGGTGAATAAACTCGCAGAGTTTCTGTCTTCGATATTCCATTTCTAAATCTAAAACATCACGAAAAATTAAATTATTCGAAAAATTACAATTTTGTAAAACTGGAAGGACATTTTTCCACTTTGTTAATTAACGCACAAATTATTATAAAATAAAAGTAAGAACTCTACGAATTTATTCGTAAACCCAACATATCATTAAAACCTGTTTCTTTGTTGAGAGCAGAGTTAATCTTCTTTTCAATATTAATATTTAATAATTATATATGACTGCCATAAAATTCGAGTTTGCAGCCCCGGTGTCCGCCATCCAAGGGTTAAAACCCTCGAACGATCCCGGCTCCGCAGGAACCGTCGCTTCGATCTACCGACTCGATAGGCTCGATAAATAATCGACGAAGTCGAACGGAGTCCTCGAGGATCGAGAAAGGATTAGTCGACTATCGTACTACCAATTACAGGCAACTCCTAGGAAACTCGTAATCGAGTGAGCATACACCATCTCTTGGCAGCGATACGAACTACGTAAAGAAGAGGAAAACGCGAGTGGCTGTGCCCACGGGTGTACCGAGGAGTGCACATGTGCGAGAGTTAGAAACTCGTTCTTCGCCGATACTAACTGGCGATGCAGAGAGACCGGTCGACCGCTCACTTTGACTTTTTATTTTTTCACACGATCGGAATTTCACGGAGCTGTTGATTCCCTCTCATAGAGGTCTCCAGCGATCCGAGTTCCATGGAAACTATATAACAACGAGCTTCATCTATTCCTCTTTATTATTTAAAATTCAAATATGCTACGAAATGAAAAGATCGAAGGAGCATCGTTTTCGCGAATGGGTCGACGATCTTTAACCCCTTGCACTATTGCTCCTATTATATTGCTTTGACCATCACTTATTTGTTCTTAATATTTTATTAAATTTATTTATTTTCATTTTATTTAAGTTTCTATACTCTGATAACAGAAGAATTTATTTTCACTTTGTTGTAAAAGAAATTAATTATTTTTTTTGCATAAAATTTTCACTAAGAGACTGCCTCGTTATTATAGTGCAAAGGGTCAACAAAGCTGCCCGCGTGCGCGGTGCCAATTCGGGGTTTCGTTGCTTCTGTCCGGCCGAAAAACGATCCCGATCCACCCACGTGTTTCGAGGTAGTTTTAACGGACACACGCATTATGCAGCATCCACTTACTTTCACTGGTTACCGCGCGCGGAACGCCGTGGAGCGATCACGAAAACGTGGCTATGCAATCGGAATGCGACGGCCTGCTAGAAAGCGAGGTCTCCCGTTACGAAAAATCAGCGCGAAGAAATTCATTCATTCGACCGTGGGTCATAGAGACGCGTGACATTTATTGAACGCGTGCAGCTTCGCGTAAAAAACGAGCACGGGGAAAAAAGGTATAGCTCGGTTAAATGGACTCGCGCTACAACGAACGGAACGGATACTTTTACGAGTCGACGTTGCTTGCCCGGCCTTAACCGTCGGAACTACTTACGGACTGAAAAATTGCCAAGAGAGTTAATGCTCTTTCGTAGGAGTTTTGTTCCTTTAAATTGGTTTAATTATGTTCAACTAATTTACGTAAGCCAAGTAAATTGATTTAAGTAAATTAAATTAAATTAATTTAAGGTACTTAAATTAATTTATTTTTCTTTAAATATCGAGTCGACGTTAAGCAACAGCTGCGGTATATATACAGCGGAGACTCCCTTATCCGAATATTTATTTTCAAAATATTCTGGTATCCAAACGTTCCATGATCTGATCATCGTACATATTTAGATACATTATTGATACAATTTCCATACAAATTGTTAGATAATAGAATGTTTCTATTCAATTTCATCAAATAAGTTGAAAGCAAAAATCAATGAAATAGATGGTTTATTTATTAACCACCGGATATGTTTAAGTTGCGAAGGCATGCGATATGATTTAATTTGACTCTTCTGATCGTTATTGTTTTATTGAAGCGATTCGTTACCTGAAATATCTCAAATAGAAAGGAAGTAATTTATAGCTTTCTTTAATTAATTCTAGTTAAAGTTCTCATAGTGTGAAATAGTTAATTATTCCCATAATCGATTTATAATTCTAATAGTTTCGATATCAGGATGTTAGAAAAACTACCCTTCGGGAGTCCCCGCTGCATAATTAAGCCGTGGACGCGTTTAGAGTTTCGAGAAGAACGAACAACTGCTGTGTCGCGTGCAATCCAGAAAGCAGAACATTTATTACCAAAGTTGTATATGCGTGAATATATTATATATATATAAAACATCCATATACTATATACGTATATGTATATATACAGTATGATACAGTATATTTGTATTTGATACGTAAGTGACAACGTAAGTGCCTGTACATATTAGTCTACGGGAACCCAAGACAAAGAAAAAGATACCACGAAATCACGAACTAAGAGACGTTAATCACAAATTATATTATTAGTTAGGTATATTTTTTCTTTTTTTTTTTATTGATTTTCTGTTATCTCTGTTGTTGTATTTTTAATGAATCAACGTGAGATTCTACTGTACTTTGTTGTTCGAGAATTATTCACAAATGATGGAAAGTTTGTCGTGCGATCGATACCGGCGATGATGTTATTATTAGTCGTGTACATATTTCCTGCGAAATCAATTCGTTATTAAAACACACTGTTGGAGAGAAAAGATTAATAGAAAGATAAGAGAGAAGTACGGAAATAAAAAAAAAGAAAAACTAGTCGTAGGCGGTAATAACTCTTCGGGAACAGCATTAATTCCTGGAATATCGACGAGAAGAAACATTGGTAATGATTAATGGTTGATGGCGTGTGTATCGGCAGTGGTGCGCGCGCGCGCGCGACTCGAATCGCGCACCGTCAACGCAAATTATTTGTCTCTACGTCAATAGAATCGTCGAGATTCCCCGACGTGGTTGCGATGACACCGATCCGTTCGGTCCAGGACGGTGGCGCGACCGCTTCCATCTCCTCGGACATCTTCGTGGTGAATACCTTTGAAGCACACAAAAAAACGACCACACTGACTTCACTTTGTTAGCCTTCGATCCTTCTTCCGTCCACGTAACCTTACCTCCGCAATTAGCGAGACACCGTCTCACTCTCTCTCTCTCTCTCTCTCTGTTTTTTCTGTTTCTTTCACGGGTTGTGCGTTTCGTAATTTTCAAACGCAACTAAATAATAAACTCGGTTTTGATTTCGATCGAATCTACGTACGGTTCTCGGGTATACTCTCGTCTCGTCTCGTCTCGACCTATCTAAACCACTGTAAATGGAACACGCTAAACCGAGAACACAAGTATCCTATAAGAATTATTTCGGCGAGAGAAAACTGTTCTTTCAAAAGTCGAATTAGTAACTTTTTCCTGGAATCGTAAGTTGGACAGATACATTAGGTTGTCCCATAAGTTCTTTTCGCGCCCCGCTACGAGTAACTCTAACTGGCTGTTTTTTTATATAAACATGCAGGCTTATCTCTTAGCCGTTTATGGCATCGGTTTCAGTCGTTCCAGAGCTCGTTCGAAGTACGTCTCGTTGGTGACAAAGTCTCTTTTAACATTTTTTTCTGCGCCGTTCGATATGGAGAGCCAAAAGAAGCATTTGCGGCATGTTATGCTTCGTTGCTTTGAAAAAGGCAATAGTGCAAAGGGCACTGCAGACGAGATTTGCACCGTTTACGGGAGCGGTACTGCGACTATTAGGACCAACCGCGATTGGTTTGAAAAATTTCGAGATGAAAGATGAGGACCGCAGTGACCGCCGAGCAGCGACGGATGAAGAAACGGAAGAAACTTATGGGACACCTTAATATTTTGTACTATAATTGTTGGCTCACGAGAGAGAATAGTTCGTGGTGAAAATGATCTTACCTCCACGGGGGTCACTGGAGTGGTGGACGAGCTGGTGATCGATGGCACGGTGGGCTGGTAGCCGTTGTTCTGCTTCCTGACAAACAATTCGGCACCCTTGTACCTCGCGCTGAATCGCGGCGGTGCTCCGCTCGGCGTGATCCTAGGAGCCGAATTCTGTTCGCAAACGATAGCAGAAACGTGAGCATCATCCGTTCGACAAACCATATCATTTTCCTCGGATCACTTTTTACAATAATATACAATATTACCAATCGAATGTTAATCGTCTACTGTCCTATTTTTTTAAGTTACTCTACCGCGACGCATTCCCATTCGCGTGCACGTTTATCCAGTTATTCACAACGAGTCGTTGAACAATATGTACAAGTCGCGTGCTGCACTGTGCATTCAACACGCGATCGCGTTAAACACATTGTTTACGTGCCAGTATCGGAACTACGATTAACACTATTTTTACTAATTTTTTTTACTATTTTTACCTTTTAAATTTGAATTCATTTACGAAGTTTTCTCAAATTTCTATTCTTTTCTGATTTTAATGGATAATTTTAATGAATAACTTTCCATATTTAATAAATAAATAAATTTGCGATTCTATTTATATCGTGGTATATTCGTACGATTGTAAAATTCATTCGATAAATACACACGTGTACGAAAAGTGATAAAAATAGTGTTAAATTGCCTCTGTAAAGTACCACAAGATTTTTACCTTCTTCGAGTAGAGTTAAGAGTTATTTAATTAACGAGCAACGACACCCCTAACAAATGCATCCGTTTTCATATTTAGCCCTCTGCACTCGACGACTCCGTGGAATCGTTAAAGACTCGCTTCATCATTTCTCAAAATAATTGCTCGGTTTCAGAGTCAGCTTCGAGTGTAAAGGGTTAGCTCCACTCCACATTAAACGTCTAAAAACCGTCTCGAGTAAAGAGTCAGATAATCAGAATCCGATTGGAACTTCTCGAAGGAGATTTCCGCGATAAAAGAAAAATGTCTCGAGATGAAGAGATTATCTCTCGAATAGCAACCGAGGAAAATCGATTTGTAACGAATAATATAAGTAAATGAAATTACCGCGTTGTTAACGTTACTGTAAGCGCTGGAGAACACCGGCGTCTTGTTACCAAGCGAGTTAAGCAGCGGCGCGACGGTGCTTCGCAGCTGTTCGAGGAGCGAGGCGTTGTTCGCGGTGATGTACGCTGTTCTGGTAGGGCTGAAGATGTTCGTGTTGCCGCTGTCGCCGTTGCTGCTGCCGGTAATGCCGGTAATGCCGGTGTCGTTCGGCTGCCGCGTATCGTTCGCGATCATCAGGTTCAGCTGAGGTTCCTGCGATACCGATGGAGCCGTCGCGGCGGTCGCGTTCGGCGCGGCGGTGTACTTGGGCGATCTCGGGGTGATGGCGACACCGGTGCTTTCTGTCCTCGCGGTCGTCTCCACCGCCGTGGTCGGGATGTCCGAGTGTCTTCTGTAGGTAGCGGTCCTGGGTCTGAACTCGAGCTTCTTGGTCTGCGTGGGCGGTTTCTCGGTGCTGGTCGGTTTCAGCTTGGATTCCGTAGTCTTCACGGCTGCCTTCTTCCTGGAGTATCTGCTGGTAGCCAGCGTAGTCTTCGTAGGGCCCTGGTACTCGGTCTTCTCCGCCGTGGTCCTATCCTTGGGATTCTTGCTGTACCGGGGCCGGAAAGTGGGCTTGGTAGCGCTCTCGAAGAACTTTGACTTCTTCGGGGCGATCTCTTCGTTGGAACTGTCCGACTGCTTCTGTCTCGAGGTCAGCTTGGTGACCCCCTTCGTTAAGGGCTTGCCGGTGGTTTCGGTGGTAGGGTCGGGGACGGGGGTCGCGGATTGCTCGTTGGTCTTTCTTCCGCGCGACCGATAGGCGTACGCTTTCTTGGGCTTGAATGTGGTGATGTGGTCGTGGGCTCTGGCCAGGCCCTTGGCGTTCTTGCTGATCGGCGAGCCTTCTTCTTTCGATCGTTTGCCACCGCGGGTAGTCGAATGAACGCTGGTCGGCTCCTGAGTGGTGGTCAAAGCTTCCTCCGTGGGAACGGTGACGACGGAGGGACCTGGCCGGAAAGGCTTCGTGGTGTCCTCCACCCTCTCCTCGACCGAGATCGAGGTGACCATCCTCTCGGCTATGATCTTCCCTTTCTTGTTCGGTCTAGAGGCGATCTTCGAGGGATCCTCGGGACCTTTCCTCGGCCCGAGCTCCGAGGACTTCCCTTGGTCTTCCTGCGAGCTCTCTGTAGAACCCCTGCGACCCGGCTTGGGATACACGGACAGCTTGCTCGTCTCGTCGCTCGGTTTCGGTTTCGGTTTCGGATACAGACTCGCGTTCGGTTTCGGTTTGCTGAAAGAGGAGGAGGCCGTGGTTGCGTCGAGATCATTCTCCTCGATGTTCAACTCTGGCTTGACTAACCTCCTAGCCAGGTCCAGCTTGAGCCTCGATCTCTCGGCGAAGAGTGCCGTGGTCGAGGTCGATTTCTTCACCTGAAAGGTTCGTTCAAAGTGCTCCGTTTTAAGATAGTCGGGACCGTACGTAGGCGAGAGTAAGGCCGCCGGCTCCGCAAGCTCGAGCAGGGAGGGCTCTGTTAGTGTGCCACGGTCTCGACGAGATCTCCGTCGACGGGAGGAGGCGTTCTCAAGGTCGCTCGCTAAGCTTACCACGCGACGAGCAAGAAACGATCGTACACTGACCACGGGGAGGAGGAGGCAAACCGTCGCGACGAGGCTTTCCTACGCGAAGAAGAGAAGCCTGAGGAACCGCAGAAACGAGACGATCCAGGCTGCCATTTGGCTCGTAACGAGCCCGAGCCACGATTTCACGGAACTGGACAACAACTGAAAGGTTTAATCAACACTGTTTGTTAGATCAGGCCGGCGGGATTGGGCGGCGCGCAAATGGGATCGCGAAGGAGTCACGGCGGTGCGGAAGAGTTTGCTGCACGGCCAATGTGAGAACGGTGCACGGGCCGACGGAGGAGACGGTCGGAAAACTGATCGACGCGGCAAGCGTTTACTGTGTACAGTAAATTCTTCCGCATTGTCTCTGTTAGATGTCTACTCGTATTGTCTTTGTTAGATGTCTGCTGATATTGTCTCCGTTAGATGTCTGCTCACATTGTCCTTCTGCTATTCCTACGCCTGTTTTCACACATATGGCTGACAGTTTTCTGATTCAAATGAGACAGATATTTCCGATTAAAATCAAATCTAAAAGGAAATATAATCTCGATTAAATTCCCTTAAATTTTCACAATACTTATTGTATAATTAATTTTATTTCATCGTCGCTGTAACTATACCGAAATGACAAATATGGTTCAAATCGTGCCATCTTTGGTCTAATTTTAATTGCATGGATCCCCTCAATGCGATGAAAACAATTTATAAATAAATAATTTCATATATAAATGTAAGTAATAATGTCAGCAACTACATATAGAGTCGCGAAATTCAAACAATCCTGTCCGGTCTCCCGAAGTCGTCGATTTCCGTTTCAAAGCTGCCAGACAATGCGGAAGTATTTACATCGCACGATCGAATCGCGCCGCGATGGTCGCGCGCGTCCACCGTGTATCGCAGGCTGCTATCTACGCTCCCCCCGTGCACCGGACGTGGACAAGAAAAGAAAGAAAAATCGAACGATTTTCTGTCGGTGTTTGGAAAATAAAAGCGTCGATCAAGCGATTAGCAGCGGTGAAGAAGGTGACATAATTTAGTATCGTTACGGAGAGAGCTGTGAACGATTTTTCTTCTCTATTTTTTTCCGTTCCGAAGTCGATTCTAGAGCGAACGGGAAACCAGTTTACAACGTTTACTGTTCTTCCGCGCGGCTGTCGCGTATCGTGAGTCTATGTGGAATTTTGCAGCGGGACCCCCGTGTACGATCCGCAAGCTGCTACCTTGTTTCTCATTTTTCGACGCTAACGAACCGAGGCATTACGGTCCAGGACGAAAAAAGAAAGCTAACTGTTCGCAACGTCCCATCGAACAGGAAATGGATCCCTTCGTAGAGATCGATATTCCAGTAATTGCAAGAAGGAAGACCACTTAGTTTTATGTAATTTCGGCCAGAAATAAGATCTTTGGCCTCCCTCCGAGACCCGTCGTCGAAAAAAACCGACGTTCATTTCATTGAATTCCATTTCCTTTTCCTTCCCTGGAATTCCATCCTGAAAGCTCTCGCCACGGACGTTCTATCGCGTTATCTCTTCGTTCGTTCAATATTTACGCTGTTTTAACAGCTTCACAGAAAATGTCGCGAATTCGATATTAAAAATCTGGTACTTTAAAAACCTCCATTAGCCGCGTGTTTAATTTTAACAAATAATCGAATTCGAGTAAAAAGTCTTGATATGTGAATAATCAATTGAAGTGAAACAGAAAGATTTAGCTGAAGAAAAGGCACAGGAATTGGCCAGAGTAACCGGGTATCACTCCCCTGTTTTATTATTAGCCGAGTTAGCGCATCTGGTCCGTTCTCAACGTACCCGACGAGGCCTGCGGTATTAAGATCGGTTCCCGCGATGGTATAAATCAAAACATGTTACGCGCAGGTAGGTCAAGCGGAGCGTTCGCTTTCTCCGCGCGGCCGATCTGCCGAAACAAAAGCAATCGAACGAAAATCGAGAACCAGTTTCACGGGTGGTGTTACAGGCGAGAGAGCAGCCGCCGATCAAACGTAACCTGGGGCCCTCTCCCTCGGCAAGTGAAAGACGATCGACGAATAAAAGCGGTGGCGGCGCGGTCTCTCGCGTGTCGCAGGATGAACAAGGCCGCCGTCACGACACATTTCACCCGCGTCGTGGATGATTATCCAGCGTCGTTCTATATTCATCTATCATCGTCAACAGTTCTATATCGTCGGACCTTGAGAGAGAACTCCTCGTCGAGGACCCGTCGCCGATCCTCGGGTTTAGGATATCGTTCCGTCCAGTCTTGTTTGGAGGTGGCACGATATTTCGCCGTAGCATGCTGAACCCCACGATGAGCACAATTCGGGATACGCCGGGCTCGTCCGAGTTCGACCGGCGATCCGCCACAACCACCAGAAAATTCCCACCACGCTTCACACCCCCTTTTTCTTTTTTTTCCATCGACCAAAAGTTTTCCTTCTCTTACGATTGTTAACCACGCACCATTTGTCCAGTCCCGAGTGGTCGTACGATGGTGGCGCACACGCAAGCAAAACGCATTCATGGTCCGCGTCCTTCACCCACATACTCGTATCGTTCGACGTACATGTGCGATCTGAATTTGACTTGGGATGTATACGTGTCTCGGAGAATCGAGAATGACAATAATTGGAAGAGAATGAAAATGTGACGATGAATCAAGGACCAGCTTCTCCACGATTCTACGTAACTCGGGTAAGCAGATGAATGAGTTTAGGATGCTCTCTTCCGAATCTCGGAGATTCTCTCGGAGAATCGAGGAGAGCGTGAGTTTACTGAAGGATCCAGGGGATTGGCTGTACTCTGACGCGTCGACGTACGAGATTAGCGGGCAGATGGAACTTCCGATTCGGAAGAATCCGAAAGCACGCCGATTACGCAAGCTGCTGGCGGGAGCCGAGCGCGTCCGACAGACCTTCGGTGTCTCGCCTTTAGGAAAGCTGAGCGAAAAGCTCGCGGCGATCGGTCTAGGACGCGCGCGGGCAGAGGAGACGGGCGGCGATTCAAGCGGATGATACACGCGATGAATACACAGATATGATAAATTTGCTTGGTGAGCCTTACGCGTTGCGATCCGCTGGCATTTATCAACGTTAGAGGGTTCACAAATAAACTTTGATCCGTGAAATATCGATTTCCTGCGGCCGATGTATCGAGGTCGTCGGACACGATCGGCCTCGAGTTGGTCCTCGATCGTCGGCCGAAGACGCTCGTCTGTGGATCCTACACGAATATCGTTATCGATCTTCAACAAAGTTTTTCCTCGCTTTTTCCTAACGATTTGTCTCCTGCGCGATTGTAATTGTAATGAGATGTTCCACAGTCTTTTCGTAGGTACTTTTTTTTGTTTTTGCCACGGTCGTCACAGTGTGTCCGATTATTGCGTAAAACGGGTGTGTTGTTACGTGCATGCTTGATTAAATTTGTTGGTCGGTGTTAGCGATTTGCCGGTGTACACGTTTTCCTTTCGTTTTAGTCGCGTACGTTCGTTAAAACCAATATACGATCCGATACTTCCGCGACAGTGTCAGTGGTTATATGTCTCTCTCTCTCTCTCTCTCTCGCTCTCTGTGTGTGTTAAGTTGTAAGTATCGTTCGAAAGTAAACCAGAAAATTCGTTCAACTAAAATAGAAGCGTAGAAAAATGGTGTTACGACCAAATATAATTTGATCGGTGATTATATTAAAGAGACTCGGTCGGATGCTGTTAGCTGAGCAGGAGGAACGCTATTATGGTCTCTCTTACCTCCGCTGGCGGTCTAGGAACGGTTTTCGGGGCCGGTGCTTTCGTATTCGAGATCTTCTGAAATCATACTTTCTCGGTTAACACAACTTCGCCGGTTTATTGATCGGCACGGTGGTTGTGCTACTTCGTTCGGGCGTGACGCCCGATTTTATTGCGTATACGCTGCCAAAGAAAAGGATACCGCGCGCGTGCTATCTTTAATT
Source organism: Augochlora pura (assembly GCF_028453695.1). Taxonomy (NCBI): domain Eukaryota; kingdom Metazoa; phylum Arthropoda; class Insecta; order Hymenoptera; family Halictidae; genus Augochlora; species Augochlora pura. Next base: position 20,302,624 of record NC_135776.1, on the reverse strand, counting down.
TCTCGCGTTACAATTATGGTACAGTGCGAATGATTAAAAATAGCACGGGTGTGCTATCTTTTCCTTTGGAAGTGTACTTCCAAATTGAAAATCAAGAGAAACCAAGTTGAACCAGGTTAAACCAAGTTTCATGGAACGTTGATCTTTTGTAGGAAACTACGACGAGATATGAAGCGTACTGAGGATGGCGTAGTTGTTATTAGCCGCGATAATCGAACCGATTTAAATCAGGGACTTGAATCATGCCCGGTTGTGCTACGATTTCCGGGACACCCTGTATATTTTAGTAAAATAAAATGTGATCACAGTTGCAAGAAAGGGCGCAACGTATCGCTTTAATTACCGACCGGTGCAAGTGCCTGATTTAACCGGAATTATGAGCCAAGGAACTCACCAGCTGAGACAGCCTGGCTTTGAACTCCGGCGGGTAATTGTCGCTCTCCTCGTTCTCCGTCGGGAGCTTCCCGAACCCGAAGGCTTTGCCGCCCCTTCTGGTGGTGCTGGTCGTCGTGCTGTCCGCCGCGGTGCTCTCCTCGGTGCTCGTCCGCGGCTTCTCGAAGCTCCTCCTGGTCGAGCTCTCCACGGACGTCACGATTTCGGTGCTAGTCGACTGCTCGCTCGACGGAATCACTTCGTTCGTCTGGTCCCTGGCCGAAGGAACCACCGCCGCCCTCGGCAGAGATTCTAAACTGTTCGAGTGACCTGGTCGTCGCCTAAGAGTCCAGCCCGGGTTCCCCGTGGTCCGCGTATCGTTCCTCTGCGCCGTGGGTCGCCTAGCGTCGTTGCCGGCCGCCGGCCCCTCGGTCGAAGGCTTCCGACCTCGGAACCCTAGGCCGTGGTTGAAAAAATCCTCTTTCGTCTGCGCCCTTCCTTGACCAACTCTGCCTCTGGTTCGGTTTCGCCCCGCGCCCTCCGTTGTCGTCGACTGTCTCGGAGTGGTCGTCAATGTCCTGGAACTCGCGGTGGTCGAAGTTGCTGGCGCTGGTGTGGTGCTGGAGAGAAGCTGAGACGTTTCGGAGTTGTCGGAGGTTGTCAACACCTCGGTGACCACTGTCGTCTCTGGCGTGGCTGTTGCCGTTGCGTCTGCTACGAGGGTGCAATGAAAAACTGTTAATGGAATCTTTGGGCCAGGAAAAAAATCTAAGTATGCTACAAATTAATAAAAATCAACACTCTACTCATCGGCTACTTACTCGTTGAAATCGACGTGGTAGCGTTCACCCTGGACCTGTTCCTCCCTCTGCGGCCATCTTGGTCCTGCCCGCGATGATCCACGGACCTTGGTGTCACCTCGGAGATTCTGTTCCGTCTATCCGCAAAATTTCTCTCTCCGTGCACCTTTCGCTTGGCGTCTCTCTCCGAAGCAACCGGGGGTGTCGCCACATTCTCGTAACCCCTGCTCCTCGCTCTAACCCTCTCCGAGCCCTTTCGGCTGTCAGCTCCCCTGGACCGATCCCTGGTGATCGCGTTCTTCTTCCAGGAAACGTTCTGCTCGGTAGCCTCGGTGGTAGCGAGATCGTTGAACTTGGAAGATCCTCTCCTACCGCTTCTCGGTGTCGGAGAAACGGAGTCTGGACTGCCGAGATTGGAGGACCTTCCGCGACCCTTGGACCTCTCCGATCCTCTTCTGGAGCCGGCTCTGTTGAACTCGTTGGTGTCCGATCGCTTCCCCGCTTCTATATGCGTCGTTGTTTGCTGGGGGGAGGTTGGCGAAGAAGGCGTTGCAGACTCGGTGGTCTCCAGCGCCAGAGGAACGTCGACTCTGACGCTTTCGGACTCTGAGAGGATAGCATCCTGGCTCTTGCGAGGGGTCGCGATGTTCTCCTTGTTGTTGGATTTTGATCTACCGGACCTGGTACCTCTTTCCACTCTTTCCGTCGTCGATCTTCGCAGCGAGGCCGTGCTGGTCTCGAAGCTCTCCGCGTTCCGGTTCGCGAACCTCCTGGACGCTGGTATCTGCGTCTTCGAGTCCCGCGACGCGAACGTCGTCTGGATCTTCCTGCCCGTCCTGGACCTCGACGATTCCGTGGTCGCCGTGAAAACCGACGGTCCACCGCTCTCTATCAACCTCTCCGTAACTTCGTACCGAGCGATCGGCCTCGAAGACGGTCTCTTGGATGTCTCCCTCGGGGTATCCGTCGTAACTCCCTGCTCGTCCTTCACTCTGCTCCCGTCGTTGCTCTCGGTCGAGTACCGCTTCCCGTTCCTTCTGTTGATCGTCGGCTCGCCCTTCTTGATCTCGTCGATGTTCTTGCCGAAACTACGCCTCGAGCTGTTCGCCGCGTCGCCGGTAACGTTCTTCTCGGTCGTCTTCGTCGTTCGGAAGTTCGACCGCTTGCTGGACTCGAACTTCGCCTCGGTGATGCCGGTCGTCCCATCGTCGCGTCTGTCGCTGCTGGGAGGTTTCTTCAACTGCGGTGTCCTGTCCCGCGGCGATTTCGATCTCGCGAACGGCAGGCTGGTCGTCGCGTCCTCCGGAGACTTGGTGTTGAACCTCAGAGCCCCACGATCCCTACTGGTAAGCGATTTTTGATCGTCGACCTGGAATTTTGCAGGAATCGTTGTCAGACTTGGTCGTAAAAAATATTTCAATGAAATTTAAACATATACAAGAAGATTTAAACTTGTACTGAAAAAGTAACAGCGATATATTATACAAGAGTAATTTCGTGTCATTTAGGTGTACACTGGGTAGACTTGATTCTGTCGCTGATTATAATATTTAAAAAATTTCGAGACGGATTGCTACAGAACCTTTTACGCGTCGCTAAAATTAACAAGTAGAAAATCATGTAAATTCATAGACTCCCAATAAATCATACGCGAATTACCTTGTCATTATTAAGCATATTGTTAAGCACATTTGAATATTTTATTCAAATAACTTTTGACCGCGACCGGTATACAATAGCCCCATTGTCCGTCGCGTTCGATTTACACGCCCCGTAGCTCCTCGAAAGCTAATACACAAGCAACACAACGTTCGAAGGTTGCGGATCTCTGCGCTGGTTTTTTCGCGACTGTTCTCCGCGTCGTGCAACAAAAAAGTTTGCCTCGTTTCGTCGATCGGAGCTTTCCTCGGGCACAGCTGCAACATTTCTACGGCTCGATCGGCTGATCCAATTAATTTCGCGTTGTGGTCAAGGCGATCTAGACGCCAAGCGATTAGAACTATATTTAAAAGGTTCTACATCCTGTCGGCCGACGTTCGCGCATTCAGATTTATTCAAATGTATGCAGAACTCGCTCGTCCGTCGTTAAAATTCGCTCGACGAGCATCGTAGAACCGAGCGAACAGTGGATTAATTATCTTCCAATCGGTCAATGATTGTTACAGATTATTCTGAAAGGTGAATAGAAATTGGAAGCGATTTCTCCGATCCAGGTAAGAATCAGTTTTCAGTTTCCGAGATCGATTATAGAATACATCGATTATAGATCGATAAATAAATTGTGACAAAGGCTTATAAGTCCTACAAGATATAGTTCGTAATCCAAATAGTCCATAAAATTGGAAAACAATTATCAGTTGCCCTTATATAATATTATTTTTAATATAAATGAACGTATCATTTACATGACGTTACGATTCCAAATCTCGGTACATTGATTTCTATAATTATATGTACTATTCAGTATTCATTCAGTATACATTCATGTATTCATTCAGTACACATTCAGTATTCATTCATCTATTCCATCTATACTTACTGAATGTACTATTACGAGTATGTATTCCTATTCCCAATAAACATTTTGAAACAAGAACAGATAGAAGATACATAAATTGCTCGACGCGACGTTTAGCCACCTAGATTGCCAATTTGCCCGGCCGCGCGTCGGCAGATTAATTAATGCAAGGGGCACAACTTAAGATGCATCCGAACGCAACAATTCTCGTTACCTACTTCCATAATGCGACGGTAACGCGACGATTCACTCGGGCAAAGGGATCTCTATTGCGCGAGAGCAATCGATATTCCTGTCGCAAGCGGCTCGTCACGAAGTGACATCCGAGACACCATCGTCGTTTGAGAAAACACCTGCGACATCAGCGACGGACCCTAATCAGCCGTTGATCGAATGTAATTGGAGCAAAAGAAGGGATCCCGCGAGGAAAGTCGCGTAACAACGCAGAGTGTCTCTGGAGTCTACAGAATGTGTATGACATGTATAGAATGATTTCTGCCGGGAACAGCGCAACCATAAACGCGACTCTTCGCGTGGATTATATTCGAGCATCGTCGGTGGACGAGGGTTTCTAATGAACATGATTACAACGTCTATAAGACAGCCATAAAAGGGGACAAGAAAATAGCCGTGGTTTTCGTATCGCAGGAAGCATAGATCGCGTGCGCCGCAAAAAGATGATCGACTTTCCCTCGATCTTGATCGAAGAAACGGAGCGTCGAAACTGTCCGAAAGCGAGTAGCAAATGAGGAAAAAAATTGGAGGAATTAATTACAGTGGTAATTACATATCGATCGAGGATGCTATCGATTGATCGAGGTTAGAGGATGGTTGGCGAAACTTGTTATTAGCCTGGACCAAAATACTCTTCGGACAGATGAGTCTATCTTAGAGCCGTTCGAAGTCATTTTCTTTCCGTGTCCGACGGTAATGACGGTCGTTCAAATGGCTTCGCGATTTAGCTGATCGGTCGTCGACGATTCTGTCGAAAGACGACAAGATTAATTTATAGATTCGACCTGGTCGCAGTTGTTACGGAAACTTGCGTCATTCGCGAA
>NC_135776.1:20245011-20297376 GCF_028453695.1 Augochlora pura | reverse complement strand
AAGATAGAATCATCGATTGCTAGGATCGATCGTGGCGGACGATTTTCTTTTCGCGAGCGGCGGACGAGTGACCAGAGCGACGCGTTTCCTTTCGAAACTGTTGCCAAGAATTTCCCCGCGTGCGACGAGTCCGTAGGAAACGTCCATCTATGAATGCGAACTGCTTCGGTGCTTGTCGCACGTCGCTTGCTTTCTTAGCGTTACCTCAGATAATTAGCAATGATTTATAATGTGAAATTTCTGTTGAATTACATTTTGTTCTCTTTTTGGTAATATTTAACGCGTTAAGTATACGTTAATCAATCTACAATTGCAAGCCTAAAAATATCAACCCTAAAATTATCAACCCTAAAATTCCAAGCCTAAAAATTCCAACCCTAGAAATATCAACCCTAAAAATTCCAACCCTAAAAATACCAACCCTAAAAATTCCCACAATATGAAAATCTAATTAACATTTTAAAGTACCAATAGTCAACTAATGACTAATGTTTACTGAGCCGACTAACGAATAATGCTCCGACCAATGAATAACGCCGGGAAGCAACGATCGGTCACTCGCACGGCGATCGCGTTTCGAAACGCATATACGCTGCGGGCACGGTTTTCTGTATTTGGCAGCGTTTGTTCGGCTCGGATCTGCGCGCCGCATGCATCTAGCTGGCACCAGTGAAAGGTTAACCTAATACCTCGATTGTTATCGGAACCATCGGTTTCGCCGAGGACTTATCGAGTGGCCATATTGCAGAGCTGGTTACTTTGCATTGCGTTCACCTCGATACCGATCCCCGATCCCCGATCCCCGATCCCGAAACGCAGAAGCGTTTGCGCGACGCAACAAGGTCGCGATACGAAAATTCTGCACGCCTCTGCGACTCTACCCTTGCGGCGAGTCGAGTGAAAGACGCCGCGCGTCGACGTTCACGGGAAATCGAAGGACTGAGGTTGAAGGAGAATTTATTCGACGAGAGAGTATTCGACGCCGAACACAACTTTAACTGTTTAACTTATTGACGTACTTCGACGAGCCTGACTCGCGACGGCGATATCTAACCTGTTAAGTATCAATTTTATTTCCTTTTTCTTTTTAAAGTTGAAATAAACTTCGCTGAAGCGAACTCAGACGTATTATATCAATTTTCTTCTCCCCTAAGAAATTATTAGTATCGAGCAACATTTAATCGTTGTGAAACTTAAATACGAATTTTACCTAATGTAATTGTAGTAATTGGCACCCTCGCAGTATCTGACATTATTGCCCTTTATTTGCTACGACACATTATGTCGCACGCGAGACGAACCGAGAGGCGTCGAGCGGCAATTATTTCCGTAACCTATTCTCGCAATAACAGCGCTAGAACGAAGTGCGATGTTTTACAAAATAAATATCAGAATCGGCGTAATTACCATCGTAAAGCACCGAGGATGTACCAACGAACGTTTGAGCGCCTGTTAAACGGAATTATAGACGGTCGAGTCGCTCGAGCCCCATTACCGAACGAACCTATCAGAAAATTGGATAATATTCCGTCATTATTCATGGCTGGCTCCTCTCTCTCGTGTCATTAGGCCCCGAGAAAAAGAAACACTGTCGAACGACAAACAGTTTCGAGAGAGAGAGAGAGAGAGACAGTGCTGTATAAATTAGCCACGCTACGCGTTTCGTACAGGGTTGCAAAGTTCTGATGGGGTAACGAATGGCTTTTCCACGGATCCGACGTGGTGTACACGCAAGAATAAAGACCGCGTTGCGGCACTCTTGTCTCTCGTTACCCGTGCAATTACAAATCGGCTGTTTACCCCGCGTAATTGGAAGACGCGAGAGAGTTGGAATCGTTGGGGGGGGAGATCATCGAACGGACCATCGCCGCGGCTAATTTCGGGCGCATCTCCTGTGATTACGAGCATGCAACAGGAATGTGTAACAATTCCTCGACACGAAATGGCAACTGTAATTGACCCCGACACGATGTTTCGTCACACCACGATAACCAGGGAGAGGATGGGATCTCGATTCGAACGTGCCAGATAAAATTGCTGGTTCCGTCTAATGCGAGACTTTCCATTCCTACGGTCCTTTTATTTTAGACACGATCTGCGAGCGGAGCCAACTTCGTTTATCGAGAAAGTATCGGAGCTTCTTACAGGCTCGACTTTGTTAACCAGTTTTCTATGGACGAGGTATCAGTCAAAATATCGGGAAAATTTATCCACTTCGCGGACTCGGTTGTACAATGCCTTGAAGAACATCTTTTTGAAAAGAATGGACAATCCTTTAAGCTTTCTCTCGATATTATATCACAAGCTTGACATTTAATAAATAATTATATATATTTATATCATATTAAATATCGTTCATAAAAGTGAATGTCCCTTTCAACATCATCCATAAACAAAATATATAATTTTGAAGAAGGCAGGCTTTGGATTAAAAAATGTAAAAGTGTGTTGGTTGCGTCACGAATATTTATTCGGATAATAAATTGCATAATACTCGAACCGGTGGTCCTTTAGCGCGACTTCTCCTCTAGCTACGATTCTCCGCGATTTAAAGGGTTGACAAAATTCACGACCATATATTCGCGGTTATCGAACCTAATTGCACAAGTATGGGAGATTACCGAACCGAATTGCACAGGTATCGAAGATTAGCGTATTCGCTCGCGTCGCAGGAAACGCGATTACCAAATAGTCCGCGAATTATCGAAGAAGCTTGTTCTGTCGACGCTGACAACGGTGAGAGGTTGTTTTCGAAGGTGGACCGCCTTCGCCAACCTCGCCGCGCCGCGCCGTCCTTGGATTTCGCCAGGATTCCAACTTCTGAACCCGCGGCGACTTTTACTCCGACTTCCGACATCTGTGAATCCGCGAGGGCCGATTATCCGCTCCGCACGGGGCTTGCGAAACGGCTCGCCGGATGACCGATCATCGGCTGATCCCGATTTCCACCGCGAGCACCCCGATTAAACGCTCTGAATAATTCATCGAATTATTAACAATTTTCCGTGTCGTTTGACCCCGTGATCCGTGGCATCGCGAACTCGCTTAACGAGGGGCTTCGACGGGGAATTAGGGATCCTTGATCGCAACGATCGGATCATCGTAGCCCGATGACCCAGTTCCATCGCTCCGCGGGATGCAATTCCTGTTTCAAAGCTTGAAAGAAGCGATCGGTTCGATTGCTATGCAATCGTTGCTTTTGGCAGCTCGTTAGCTAGTTGTCGTTAAATTTCATTAAAGACAATTCCTGGGCAATCACCTCTATGTAACACAAAAGGGTCTTACTAGCCCGTTAATAAAGAATAATAGTAATAATAATAATTTCCTTGGACGAAATCGTTTTCGATCGACAAATAAGGTAACATTGATCGAAAACCCGCGCTGTCCATTGAGAGAGAACTCGTTGCCGATCGACAGTGGTCTGTCAAAATCGAGCCGCGATAATTGGGGCAACGCGACAAGAAAGCCAAAAGAGTCGAGAACGAACAGGATGTCGTAAACTCTTGATAAACTATGGATTATGCAAACACGTTCGCCGAAATTTCAATTTCTTATCGAGACTCTTGAATTGCGCGAGCAACGATATTTGATAGGTGACAAGCGACCAGAAAATAAAACTGGCCCAAGATGCTCGAGGTGTGGTCCTCGGTGGGGCTGGTAAGACGATCCACGGAGTCCTTTCACACCGGTTCCCTTGCCATCTGCGTTGCGCAACGATATGTTTTCGGCGGCCCCTGTAACCCGTTTCGCGGTCACGCGAAAACACTTTGGGTGTGCCCCGTCGAGTATTTCGAGCATTTTATCAGCTTCGAATCAATTTTAAGTTGGCCTCTTTCGGGGCACGATCTCCATACGTTCGCCACCGATGACAGCTATATTTTATAAATTGAGTAATGCAACTCCTCTGAAACGCGATGAGATATCCGTGCGATCACGATTACACGTCCCACGAAATTGTAGTTTCGAGCGAATCGAGATAAAACCTTGACAATCGAAATACGATTTAATTATTTTCAAAATATAATATACAAACGGCGACACGAGATAGCTTCCAATTTAAATATTTATTTACACGTTTGCAACAATCTAAAAATGTTTACCAAGTTCTTCAGAACTGTCGTTTAAATCGCTAAAGATGTCTTTAGCAGCGGAAACTTCTGCAGACGGCTAACGGAGCACCGTGATTGGCTCCTCTTTCCTATAATCATAGCGTTGACTCTACGCGTGCATAATGAAGTGGAAGCACTCGGGATGTTAACTTCCGTCGCGTTGTTCGTAGCACGAGGTTCGCGGGAGAACTTTCTTCTTCGGTAGGGGGCTCTGATTCGTAACGGAAACGGTGACACCGAGAAATTTCGAGGAGGACCAATTTCTCCGGCGGCAAGAGTGAATTAAATCCTTACGCAAGGATGGAAGAGAAACCGTTGGAAATTAAGCGTGTCGAAGATGCCGGCGAGGCGCCGCGCCGCGCGCATGGATATCCCCAGCCATCGGAGGTCTTCGAACTTGAGGCGCGTCGACGTTTATGCAACGCCGATTTCGGCCGTTGGAATCGCAAACAACCTGCGGGATCGACTTTAAACGTGTTCCGGACAGTCGTTCGACTAACGGCGCGCGGCGCACGCAATGCGCAATTGACGGTCACAATGACACGCATAATAGATGTAGATCGTAGAGCCCTCCGGCACTGTTACGCTTGTTCTACTTTCTTCCGCTCTCCGCCCAAGTTTCTAAACTTAATAATCTCTCTTGGTGCACCGGCCGCCGTTGTCCTTTCATATGAAAGTCGTCAAAGTTCTGTCTTTCACTGGGATGGTTCTTACCGGCCCTAGATCAACGAGCGTCGATTGCTTTAATGACGAACGAATGCGATCTGGCGCAGACTCGCTGTACACGGCGATCACTGTCCAGTAACTAATTATTATTTATTAATACATCAGATACAATATAGCGAGAGAAAAACCAGGGCTGTTTAATAAAATTCAGTTTTTAGAAAATATTTCGTATTTATATAACAGAAGGTTTAAATATCGTCGAAAGAGAATTTCCGTGTCTTTCGTTTCATTCATTCGAAATTATCAAAATCTAGGAATAAACAAAGGTATACGAGAAACAAAAATGTTCTCGTTAGACCAGGAAAATGATAAAGAAAGCGGGAGTGCCAATCGACTTGCGAAAGGAATCGTAGTGCGCGAGGTATTTAAAACGGAAGTGGTGCTAGTTTTACATCGATATCGACACGTTTCTCGCTTTCAACTGTATATACAGGGTGACCCAAAAATGTCTGTCAATCGGGAGACGGAGGATACCTTTACTTCGTCTTAGAGATCATTTCACGAAACTTTTTCCTTTACAAAAATTTTCTTCGTGATTTCGTTGACGAGTTGCTAACAAAAGAATGTTGACCAATGAGAAGGGAGTACCGCTGATGCGACCGCGTCAGTGAGTGAAACTGGGCTTTGCCTGAAAATTGACTCAGTCACCAGCCAAGCTCGTCTCTTATTGGTCAGTGTTTTACGTTAACAATGCTTCGGAGACGAATTTGACGAAAAATTGCTCGAAATGGCCTTAGATATCGCTATTTCCAGATTTTTAGAGATCTTTGCGACACCTTGTACATGCACAGCGAAAAGGCTTCCCAAAATTATTTTTCGAAAATTCTAAATTCTGAAAAACCTAATTAACGCTATATTTGTGTTGAACGGTATAGGATCAAGTGACTGTATCACGCACGTTTAATCGGCTGCAATCGAGATGACGGCGGCGACCTTTAAGATAATTTCGAACCGCAAAACCGAGCGCGTCAACTTTCTACGCCGCCTCGGGCAAGAAAGGAACCCTTCGTCGCTCGTGCTGCGCGAATCGCGCGAATATACTCGCTCGAACCCTTCCGCGAACAGAAAATCAATTATTAGACCACGGATCCTTAAAATCAATTTTAAGAAAAATTAGTTATATAAATTACATAAAAATATTCTTAAATTCTTTCAATCACAGCTTTGCACTGTTCTTAGTCATTATACTTTTTATGTAATTTTGGTAAAATTGAGTAGTTAAAATATAATGTCGATATAAGAGAAATTTAATAAAATTGCTGTGAATTACCAAAATAATTAAATTTAATTTCATTTGATTTCTGACTTACAATTTTCTTAAAAAATGTATACTTTGCATAAAGAAACACAGTCTAGTAATTATTACATTATAGCATCGAGAAATTTATTCGATTCATTTTATTTCAGTGACTTTCTAGAAATTCCGACTTTCTTTCGAAATTTTGCGCCGAGAAGAATTTCAATAATTTTGCAGGCGCTCTCTCCATAAATCTGTCCGCGCGAATATGTTTTTTTTCGGCGGAGGAAGAACGGCAGGAAATCGGAGATGGCATAACCGCGAACTGTAACGATTTCGCTCGAATTGGATGAACGCTGGACTACGATTGGAACACGTGGAATGCGGTGTAAAAAAAGAAAAGCATACGCAACGTGGTTCGAAATCGTTGCAAACGATCGATGAGATCCGAGCCTGCACATCGAAACACGATACAAACCGCCGCGTGAAATTCGATGTAACAGCGACGGTTGTCCGATGCTTTACGTACGTTTTGTCTACGCCTTGTTGCGTGATCCCTTTGCAAAGTTGCCGCGGGAACGCGGAAGACCAATTATCCTTTAGAATGAAAATACTTTTCCCCCGGTTACGACGACGACGACGGGTGGATTAATAAAACACGAGATGGCGGAGATAATGATTCCCTCGATGGACACGGATAATATGAAAATAACCATGAAAAAAGGATGCATTTACAAAATGATCTTTATAATAGGACCTCCGTGCGCTTTCCTCGACGTCTACGGAACAACGGGAAAGTATGTTAATACTCTCGAGCACAATGAATTCGACTCACGAATGAATCATACCGAACAATGCTCACGCGAAACGCGGAGTTACGCGAATCGCGGGTATTCGCAGGATAATTCGTAGGATTCGTAGGATAATTCGGATAATTGTTCTCGTTACAGAAATCGAATGTAACGAAGCGCGGAAGAACGATAAGTGCGAGCGAGGTGACGCGCGACGGAGAGAGGATGCACGGAACTAATCGTTGGATCGACCGACGAAATTGGCGGCTGTCAACGTCGATAGAGGCGGTAACGGTAGAGCGAAGTTAATAAAGAAGAGAAAAAAAAATAAAGCCTAGGCAGAATTTCAGGAAGTCCGTTGAAATAAACGATGCAGAAGAGGCGCTTTCTCCGATGGAAAACCTGATTTAGATTACGTTTATGCCCGTGCTTGTGCAAGGTGCTCGCGAAGTCTATCGGTGACTACACGGTCTACAGTTCCACGGTCCGCGGGGTAGTGCACGCACACATATTAGCCGCGCCGTTATGGCCGTGTGAGCAATAACCGTGCTTGCACACCGGTGCATATAAATGCGCTTCCACGACTAAGGAGGTCCGGCGAACGCATCGCGCCAGGCAAATCATCCTATGATTTACGATCGGCTGCGTTGATGGCTGATAGCCGACCAACGAGCGCCGCGCGTCCGATGCGGGTCAGCTGACTTTATGAGAAAATGCTCGACAAATAGAAAAACCGCGAAGTTACCACCAACTTCGAAAAAATGATATTCGACTTTCGAAAATATTTTCAGCGGATTTCACGAAGCAGAATTACTTGCCAATTAGATTAAAAAATACCATTCGATGTATTTCAAATTTTATTACGAAACAATCTCTTTCTACAATTTTTTAACCGTTTATTTGATTGCAATGGAAGTTGTATCAATTCGTTAGGATAATTTATTTTAATAGATACTGATGTTCGTTCAATAGTTTTTCAAGCTTCCCAGATAGCACAGGACGTCCTACAGACGTCCATTTTAAGTCTTTTAGACGTCTTTTATCGCCAAAAACAATACGTCGATTAATTGAAATAATTTCTGTGGTATTTGAAATACCTCCGTGTTTGACATTTTTTATTTTAACAAAAAAAATAATTAAATTTGAGTAAACATGGCTGTCCACAGGAACCGACACCGCTACCCCAGTTTGTTCAAATAGAAATCGATGTTGTTTTTTGTTCGAAAATGCAGCTGCGGATAAAGCAGTGCGTGAAAGTCCGTTTGAAATTGTTTACAATGTCCAGCCGACAATCGGAAGCGGCGAAGCCGGCAAATCTAACCGCAGGATGTCTCGCTTCGACGCGTTAACGGCAGCGACTTGAAGCGACCAGCGTTGAAACGGAATGCGCGTAACGCAACGCGCGCCGCTCCGGGTCAACGCGACGGAAAACATTCGGTTCGACCTGTACAGAAATAGCGAGTTTGCAAAAGAGAATGTCCGCTCCTTGCTCTCCGCATTTGGTCATTTAGCGTATCCAAAGAAATTGTAATTCGAAAGTTGCGCGACGTCCTCGCGACCGTTTTCTTCCGATTTCGTCACCGGAGAACTGAAATTGGTGGACGTGAAACGTAAAATTAGGTTAATTAGTAAAAAAGACGTGAAAGAGGGCGAATCTATCAAGGTGGCTCAAGGTTCTTTGCTTGGATGCAAGGTATTTTTAAGATTACCAATTGCGAGCGAGTGAAATCGAGAAGGGGTATCAGCGATAACAATGAAAAAGTAATACTAATGAAGAGCTGGTAATAATTGCTCCGATTGCATAAAAATTACAAGAGACCTTATATAAAACAAAATCACCCTCGTCTCACCTGCTAACCTACTTCGTCTATCGGGAATGCATAAAAGAAGCGGCCGGATAAAAAAGAATGCGCGCAGCGATTTCCTTATGAAACAAATGCGCGCGATAAGAGCGTAAACCGTCCGGAAACCCATCGCGTTGTACTCGCGCCGTAACTACAGATTAAAACCTCGTTCCGTTGCAACATTGTCCGAGCGCCACATTCGTTAACGTGTAATAGTTTTCTATTCATAAACCCGATATCTCATTGTCACGCTCGAACGTGTTCCACCTAAGAGGAATTCACCGCGGGCAGCACCTTTCTTCGACTAGTTTTTCACACAGGTAACAGACCGATCAAAGGAACGCGTCCTAAAAAACGGATACGTACGCTTCGAAACTTCATTTACCTCGGAGGATTAACAAACCCTTCGCGCGACTGCGCAACGAGCCGGATTATATAAGAGAGAAAATTCGTTGACGGGTAATTAGTCAGGTAAATGATCCGAGCGGACCGAGATCGTTTAGACGTCGACATAGTTTGCACTACGTGAATATAACATTTTTACGATTCGCGATGGTTTCGGGATTCATTTCCAAACAGAAATAGCTTCGAAAATTGTAACATTTGTTCTGCGTTTATTTTAAATTCCTAACGTGCTCGAGATTTTCGTTCCCCGCGCCGGGAAACGAGCGTGATCGATCACGGATACGAGTATCCTGATGAGACCGATAAAGACAGCGGTACCGGCGCGGCGCGGCGCGGCGGTAAGAGTAGACGACCTTGCACCGTGCACCTTATTCCGCAAGACGATCCCGCCGCAGACGTCCACGGATCGCTGCCCGAGATGCGCGCTGGGTAATAACCAGCTTAATTATATGCATCTAGCCGCGAGACGCCTAATAACGGGATGTTGCGAAGCTTCGTTAGCCTCGCAAAAACCGTTCCAGATTAATAACCGAGATTCTTCCGTTGCGCAATCGTCGCCCGTCGACCGGTTGCAGCCGCTGCGACGTGTTTGTCCAAGGGATAACCTTGAAGGGGAACATTGTGTTCGGCGAACACAACGTGCTCGCTCGACTATTATCACTGTACACAATTTATGTTTCAGTGTATAGTTTATTAGACGGTCGTACTTAATGTCTAGCTTACGGTTGTCACCACGTGGTCGTTGTTTCACGTTCCTTAGATTGTTGTCTACCCTCCGCCTTCTTGTCTTATATAAAACATCGTAATTAAACATACGTGGAATGGTGCTACTTTTATTAATACTTTTATAATACGCGACACGTGACTTTAGAATCGACGAGAAATCGGCGCTCTTTATTCCTACATCTGTCGAGAAATTGCGCAACGAGATATCAAAAGTTCGCAGATTTTGCGCGCAATGGTAATTTAGCTCGCCGCGAGTCATCGTCGAGAAGCGCGTGCCCCTAATTGTTCGGCTTTCATTATTCAAGGACTCGATTATTCCCGGCCGACAAAGAGACTAGTTGTATGCGTGTTTCCGTGTATTCGGCTCGTTCGGGGATCCCAGAAAAACCAATCCTCTGTCAGATTATTAGGTATTACGGTATTAACTGGTATTAAGTATCGCGGGAAGGGTAATGGAGCCAGTCTATGTGGGCTAATCGATTTCTGTGTCTTCGGTTCACTTTCAAACATAATTAACTTTGTACCTATTATGGGACATATAAAATCTTTTTATCTAGATTCAATTATTTATTTTTTAAAATTGAACATGTGAAAGACTGATTTCGTTCTTTGAGCACTCCAATGATATATTTAAATATATTTAAATTGTTTCAATGTTTTCACTATTTCGTATCTTTATGCGCTCATTCTTATTCTATATTTTATAATAGGTAAATTTCGCCAACTCGTTTCTATCATAAATATATTTAATAATGAAATCTGTCGAAGACGTCTAACGGGGCAAAGCAATTGGCTTTTTCACTCACGTAATTTTGCGTCTACGGGAGATGCAACCTTTTTGCTGCGAATTGCGAGGATTGCATAGACATTCCTTTCTCGTGCACGGAGAAAACGCAAGCATGAATTATGTTTTCGGTTTTGCAAAAATCTAGTCTGCCGGCTGGAATCGTCGAGAATAAGTAAATAAAAAAAAAAAACTCGGCGGCGTTTCGCAAGCGATTTGAAAGAAGCTTGAGGATGCTCGACGGTATTAAAGGAGCATCGTCGTTGACGAAATGAAAATCGCTGACCCCATCCAGCCGCTTCTCGCCGTTGCGATCGGCTTACGCAAAAGCTGAGCAAGGAATACGCGCGGATGCCGTAACACGGGAAGCACAACGCCTGTAATAGATGTGTAATTTAGATCGCGGATGATGCGCATTAACTTTCAACGAGATCGGCCGACCTTTTCCATCGTTGCTCGAGCGCTGACCAGCATAGACGGCACCGTGTACCAGAAGAGAGCCATTAATATTTTTCGCGACTCGTTTCGATGTTCCCCCCGTTGAAGAACCACTCGAGGCAGGATGCTCCGGAGTAGCTCTGCTCCTCGAGCAACGAGCAATCCAAAGTCCAATACTTGCCCCAGACGCGTCCGTCCTGTCTGCAGTCCACTCTCTATACCTTTGATCCCTCCGATCAGTTTTCGAATGATCGAGCACTTAATTCCAAGACGCGACGTGGCGCACGATTGCGACACGGCCAGCCGTTGCATCACTAGACGTTGCAGATTAACGACTTATTTTATTTGCGTTGGATTTGTTATTTTCAGTTCCCATGGGAACGAGATTATCGAAGAGCGAAAGGAATTGTGAACATTCGTCCCGGCTGGCAACAACTCGAAAGATCTAAACGAACACGCTGAGAGTGTAAGTACACGCTGCGAACGACAAGTATGTCCTGTTGTAAGAGCGACAAGACTGAATTTATTAGCTTGACCAATAACTGCGTTTTTTATAAAGATGACAATATAGTGAAACGCAATGATTTAATAACCAATTTCATGCTTAAACCGTTCACCGTTTTTACGATAAAATTATAAATATTCATTTTGACGGTATCCAAAAAGAATTCCAAACATTTATTTTTACGGTATCTGAAAAGAATTGTAAATATTCATTTTGACGATATCCAAAAACAATTCTTGACAATATCACAGTTTTGTAAATTTTATCGAAAAGTCACGGTCCCCAGTTTCCCATAGTTTCATCGCGTTTCTATGGGGTGGTCGAGGGAACTATATAATTCTATCCGGTTGAACCCCCGACACCGATCGAGCGTCGTCCGTGATTCCACCGCGAGTTTCCTGTCCACAGTCACCTGCGACTATCCCACAGCAGCGTGAAAAGCGTGAAATTTACGGCCACCCGTTACGTTGTTTGTTGCGATAGACAGGAGAGACCGGAGCCGCGCGACTCGACGCGGCGGCGCACGACTAGGCGTGGTCCACGCGTACTAGCAGTCTCTTTCCTTCTTCCTTTCTTTCGTTTCTCTCCTATGTCTGTCTGTGTGTGTATACTGGTCTCGTTATCTACTATCGAGACACTTGAAAATACGATACACTTGCGGACAGGATCCGCGCGTAAAGCCGCGCTCGCGATTATTATGCCACGGAATACCGATATGGAGCATAGCGGTGTGTATACGCGGTAGATCGTAAAATAAAGCAGCAGTTTTATATCTGCGGCCGTTTTCGAGGCAATTTCAAATCGATGATTGGATTTTAATAGAACCACGACGGAATTCACATGGCCGCCCGCGGGCTTTGTGAAAGAATTCTTCGTTGGAAGGATGCAATTATAATGAATGTATAAAGTCTTTCACGTCGAAGTGGGTGTTCGATTTTTGTAGTAGTTTGTGTCTCTTATGTCAAGTATAATTTGGCAAATAAACTATCCTTGAGACAGTAGTTACACATGGAGATAGTATATTCAAATATATTTCTCTATGTACTATATTCATATGTGTACTTCTTCCTCTCTTCGTGATTTTATAACTAATAGATAATCTCTCGTATATATATAATAAATAAATGAATAAATAAATTAGAGCGTCTCGAATTTTACATCAATAAATGGTAGACCACTGCTATGAAATAGCTTATAAAGCTCGTCAATAAAGAGTAACAATATTAATAATAATAATAATAAATTTTAAATATGAGTCAGGCTGATACGCTTACGTTCGGCATAATATGGTCCACCGACAACAGCCGAGTGCCCTTTGGGCGCGAAACACCTGAGCAACGGGGCAACGGGCGACAGTAATGCAACTGGCGTAACATTCGATTCCTGTTACTTCTATTTACGATCAAAACTTTCGAATCGCCGTCGCCGACACGTGTCTGGATCCTTACGTTCACGACCAGCTGAATGCGAAAGGATTCAGCCGGCGATTTTTATCGAAACGAACACGTTTCGGTAACCTTTGCGGTCTTCCTCCGCGCGCGGATCATCATCCCGGTTGCATAGTCATAGCGATCGAGAAATCGATTTGCTCGCCGGACAGTGGCCGTCGACGGTTTCTCCTTCGATCGGTCGTTAACCGGACGATAGTTAAAATCTGTTATTCCGAACTATGGAATGCTAATGCACCCGTTTAACTGGTTCGATTTTAATATATAATGTGTAACGTTTCTTTTGTCAGGTTAGTGTAAATCACTCGAAAATCGGCGCGATCGGTATGTTGAAGGTTCGTCCTAATTTCGAAGCATTTATATTTATTTTAAAAAAATTTCAGGTATGAAAGAGTACTTTGGGGGGAACGAAGGGCAATAATATAAACTTTAACAAATTCCCATTCGATGAAAGCTCAGATCACCTTCACTTTTTTAAATAGCACTGCGTATTTTATATTATATTTCGATTTTGGTTTTTTCTTTGCTTGAACTCACGCGATTACTATATAAAATCCCTTTCTTTATATCACCTCTGTAACAAAGTCTACTTTCTACCCGTATCCAAAAATCAATAAGGTATCAGTCATTATTATTAATGCGAGAAAATGGGAATTCAATGGCAAGCAGGAATTTCAGTAAACTATTGATCGAGATCAATTCCCATTGCAATAGCCCACGGGCCTGTGTTCTACCAGTGGAATAAAATCGCAACAGGCACCAGTTGCCGGCAGATTATGGTGGTACAAATATGATTGTCAGCGGAATACTTTCTACGTTCTCTATCCAGCGATCGCGCGAACGAAAGCCACAATAACGTAATTGTTCGGAAGCCCGGAGGAAAGTATAATGATCATCAAAGACCAGCCTAAATTGTCCGTATGGATCGAGGTCTGCTTTTAATCGGGGAGGGAAAAGCTGTCGCTGTTACCCAACCACGAACGGCCATAAAGTTGCTATCGAATAATCAACAGCTAAGACATCGCGTCTCGAAGATGGGCAAAAAATCGCGGCATCGTTAACGCTGATTTCATGGAAAGTTGTTCGGATCGGGACACTTTCTACGTAGAAATGGACGATGAACATCGCGTTCTTACATATCTCTGGCGCAGCTGTTCCCCCTTTTTTCCGTCGTCGTTTTATCTTTTTGCTTGTCTCGCTTGTCGCTCATCGACCGGTGTGTGTGTGTAATTATAATCAACTATTCTTTGCGACGGATAAAAGAGGATCGAGCTAGATTAGATCGGGCAAAGATCTGTAATCGACGGTTCTCAATCTGTGTTGGATTTACGAAACTTGCGCGTCGAATTTTAAAACTGAAAAAGGAGCTTCTAATTTCTAAGTCTACGCGAGATTCGCGAGGTTCCGCGCAGCCGGCACGGGCCACCTGTGGCAACAGCGACAACCTTCCTCGATCGTTAATTAAGCGTGTGGTTCCCCGATTACAGAAACAATTCAAATTATACGGATTAATCCGTTCCAGTGGCTCGGCAGCCTTCGCGGATAGGAAAGAAAGAAACCGTTCGCGCCGCTGCTATGCAAAATGCAACGAGACGTCCTTGACACGTAATTGTTGCACCCGCGAATGTTTCGCGGCGGAGAGAAAAAAATACGAGAGATTTCGTCGTTTTGCAGTCCTTGTCGTAAAGGACCCGCGAAACGATCAGGCAAGAGTAGAAACTCTCTCTCGCTCGAGATCGAATGAATAATTAATTTGCAATCGCCGGGAGAACATTCTTAGTCGATTAAGCCGCAAATTGTTTCTCCTTTTTTCTGCTTCGGTATAAATATCGACTCGATCTTTTGATTGATTTTTCGATTGCCACTTACCTGAGTACTTCGCTCTCGAAGACCTTCGGTCGCGACGAAGAGCAGCACCACCAATGCCACCACCGTGCACCACGAAAATCTCCGCGGCATTCTGCACAGAAAGCAACGTACATTTACACTTCGCCGGTTCATTGCTGTTCGCAATACGATCTCTGGCATCGCGCGGATCAATTTCTCCGGAACTTGCGCGAGGTACTCGAAGAAATTCCGTATCTCGTCGTAAAGACCCAATAATGAAAATTTGGAGGCACTAATTTTTTTAAATAATACCAGAACCATCGTACCAGTCGAAACAGCTAATTGCAATTGTTTTCTTTACACCTCTTTACATTATAAAAATGTTATCGCGATCATTTTGAGGCAAACTTCTTTAATCAAGTATATAGTATAATTAAATCTATACAATCTATGTATCATAATGTTATAAAATCTAAATAAATCTGATCTCATCTGAAACCATAGCTTTTTTTTCTTATGAGAAATTATTGCGACAGGAAACGTTTTAATTATTATAATTGTAAAGAAAATAGCTTAAAAGCTTGTAAATTTCAATCGAACATTTCCAGTAATGTGGAAAGAAAATGTTTCGACCAAATTTGGAAAGTATTCATTTTCTCACAAATTAGTATATAAAAATCTGCAGGCGAAAGTTTCATCAGACAAAATATGCAGGTATAATACTGTTCTAGCCGGTGTCGAGGCGAATTCAATGACCCATCGTGCTGTAACTTTAAACCTTGAAATACGTCGAAGAGAAGAAATTCGACATGAAATTTGAGATGAAATTTAAGACGAAATCTGTGATGAAATTCTGTCGCCGCGTTTCGAAGCTAGTTTATTCAGATCGGCTGAATGTCGATCGACTTCGTTCGCAGGGGATCTCGAGCGTGTTCCACCAGTGCGTGTTAATTATTTCCGGCGACGCGGTACACGGAAACAAAACGTGATATGTATATGGGCGCGGGGGGAGAACCGCGTAGACTTAAATTCACATTTACCCGAGTAAATTCTTGGTCGGTTTGATAGCGCTGGGACAATTCCTCGGATGAGAGAGAGAGAGAGAGAGCACGTCCATACGCACCTCGCGGGGAACGTTTATGAGATCATACTTTCGCGCGGCGACGCGCGTCGGAGAGGAAAACGCGCGGGTACACGACAATGTAATTAAAAGCCTCGTAATTTCTGCGCCGGATAACAGAAAGGCCTCCTCGAAATGGTCCCATGATATTTAATTATCCGGCGCGAGGCGTTGTGTCTCTCGTCCGAACCGCAGTGCTATTTTCGCGTCGCCAAGGATGAATACGAGATTATCCTCTTTGTCGCTATATAGCGAAATGATCGATCGCGCCCTATTTTTATCTTACTATGCCTGTTAGCGGGACGCGTTCGTCCCTATCTCTCGTAACGAGTAAAAATAACAAGACCTACTACTGTCGTTTAATAATAACGGGAGCACCTCAGCGGATTTGTTATATTCGCGTCGTTTTAATCGCCGCGATAATCGTCGCGAAATCGTCGCGCGCCATTTTATCAATCGGACAGGTTAATTCAGCGAATACGCAACGTCGCGCCTCCGTCGCTTTCGTATTAAAGGGTAGCATCTCGAAAGGAGGCCAAGGATCTTGCCAGGTGAAAACGCGTAAAAATAAAAAAGAATGGCTGCCGCGCGCGCGGCCCGTTTCTGCCCTCCTCGATATACACTTTGATACCAAACCGAACCTGCCCTGACATTTTGCCGAGCGCGATCCCGCAGCCGGTTTCGCGAAATGTCTACTTAACTCCCTCGACGATGGTCCTACACGACACGCGAGATACGGGTCCACGGGTTCGAAGAAAACGATGCGCGTATTGTGCATGCGAAAACCTGATCCACGAAGAGAGAGAGAGAGAGAGAATGTTTGGACAAATTGTACGAAGGATGGGCGATCTGGAGTGTGTGCTATGAGGCGATCGCGCAATACTGGGCCGTTTGCGGTTGAGGACTTTTTCAAGCCTTCTTCTCCTTATCTTGAATATTTTTGTTTCGACGGTACAGGTAATGAAATTATTTTGTACTTAGATGGTACAGATAGTGAAATTATTTTTATCGTATAGATAATGAAATTATTTGTATGGTATAGATAATGAAATTATTTTGTTCTTTGACGGTATAGATAACCAAATTCTCTTTGAATTTGAAGAAAAGATCTTTTCTTTCTGTTTGCAAGCTTTGCGACGTCGTTCGACCAAATGAATAGAAATACGTGCCACTTACACGGCGGCATTCGACCGCAAAGGATTAATTCTGCAGTTTCATTCATACACGGATGGGCTGTTTATACACGATTCACGCAACGATAAAATACCGCTGTTATCCCTCGTCTACAAACATTCATTTATTTCATAAAGAATAAGGACTAATATAAATAATTTGGAACTTCTTAAATTTATTAAGAGAAAGGAATAAATGTTTGCACGGTATTTGTTTAACCCTTTGCAGTCGGAGCCATTTTAACTGGAAATCCAAAGTATTCCTTCAAACTTACAGTAGTTTTTATTTTACATAACCTGGAGCAATTTATTCGCTATAAAATTGAATTTTATGACTTATGTAACAGACAATTTTTTAAATATTAGTTTTGATAAAGATTATTATTGCAAAACGTGATAATTTTTAGGGGCGCCCGAGTGTCGCCATTCGACCGCAAAGGGTTGACAATCGCAATGCAGGTATTTCTATATCGATAATATTTATGGATTTGCTAATTCTCGCAGATCTCGCTTGTTGGACTATAGTTGATTAGCGCGAGAATACAATAGAGGCTAGACAGAGGTAAACGACACGAGGTGGTAACAGAATCCGATCCGCAAGGTTG
Organism: Augochlora pura; assembly: GCF_028453695.1. Lineage (NCBI taxonomy): Eukaryota > Metazoa > Arthropoda > Insecta > Hymenoptera > Halictidae > Augochlora > Augochlora pura. The sequence goes on along the minus strand of NC_135776.1, from coordinate 20,279,639 downwards.
AAGGATAGCGATCCAGAGGGATCGTCGTGTAAATACACGGCGAGTCGTGTCGTGACCGTGACACGCGACGATCGTCGCTCGTCGGATCTCTCTCGATCCTCTTTCCTCCTCGTGATCACAAAGATCGCCGAGTAGTGGAGGAAGATCAAGATCAGCCGCGGCTCGACGACCGTACACGAAATACCGTTAGACTCGATCGCGTTGCATCGCGATCGATTATCATCGCCCATTCAGCTTCTCCATTCATCGTCTCCGCTTCTCGCGTTATTTTCGCTACCAATCGGTTCGCATTTATCAAACCGCTTTAAATCGCCGAAAGCAATCCTTCACGCCAGACACTTTGTTCTACAATTGACTGGGACATTATAGAGACGCGGAGTAAAAGTAGACGTGGACTTTCTATTGACTCTCGAACTGCGGTTACCAGGTCATTTTCACTCGCGCATTCAAATGATCGCTCAGTTACGTAATTACTCGATTTTAGGCAATTAAATACGATGAGATCATGCCACGCTGGGAACAATGGAAAATTTCGACACCGGACGACGACAAATACTTTTAAAAAATATGCTTTGATAACCGGTAGTTTTCTTTTTATTCGGGCGGTTTGTTTTGTTTATAGATCATTAGATTATGGGATGATAGAATAGTAGAATAATAGAATAGGGTTAGAAAGTGGTCGTAATTGTAGTTTACCATGGAAAGGTGAAGATGCAAAGTGGAAATCCTCCTGAGCCTAGTAGGCAAGGATTAAATCAATAAAAATATATTTCGATGGATTGACGAATGCTGCTGAGAACGATGATAATTAGCCCACGAATCTGAATAAAAACAAAAACTTTTCCTCGTCCGTTACATAAAATAGAAATTAAGCAAAAGAAAGTGCTTCTTTCGACGACGTGGAGTGAAATTGATACCATTTTAAAATTCTTCTTGCGACTACTTCGCGTTCCGTTTATCCGTTTTCGCTGCGAGCGCATAAAATCCGCAGTCTAATTACCGATCTTCATCAGTCGTGGAACTGGTCGGTCAACCAAAGTAGAAATAAAATCAGTAACAAACGATACAGTTCTCTTCGAACGAAAGCACCGCGCGAAAATTTAATCAACGGCGGTATCGCGTGGGCAGGCGGTTTCGAACGTGAGAGCTTTCATCCGCGATTAAACGCGCGGAGCGTTACAGGTAAGAGACCTATTAAATAGTTAACAAAGTATTACGATCGACGGTCAACTAAAAACGTTTGCCGGGGCAACGGTTTTCAACGGGCAGCCAGCGTTCTGGTTCCGCTGCCGCGATTCCTTTCGACGACCGCCGCTGCGCCGGTGCGCACGAATCGAAAGTAAATTCTCCGCGAAGGTGTACGCCGCGCGTTGCTCCTATCGGGTTGTGCCCGCGATTGTGAAGCATATCCCGTACCGAACTCGTGCCCCGGCCATTCGGCCACGAGAGCAAACCGCGGACTTCCGATGAACGTTATCCGTTTGGAATAATTATTCTCAGGAGTTCCAGATTATTAATTATTTTATTTTTTATTATCAGAAATTATTATAGAGCTCGGAGATGATCGTGGATGGATTCGAGCAAAATTTTAGTGGATCTCGTTGAGGAATAATAGCAGCAATAGCTTTATTTATTTATAACTTATTTATAATGCTATAGCAAGGGCCACTAAACCCTTTGAAGACATTTTAACTTAAAATAAAAAATAGTTTCTCTCAATCCCTATATTCCCATTTTCTGTGACTACAGTCACCTCTCGAGGGCAAGGGTTAAAACTAAAAAGAATAAATCAAACTTAAATATAAAAATCTTGAAAAATACAATTTTCTTTTTATGGAAGCGAAGACGATAACGACTGACCAATAGCGTTTAAGAAATATTTGGTCTGTCTACGATCACCGTTCGTCTTTAATAAATTCGTCTTTTATAAACTTTCATGCGGCTATCGATTCGGTGCCGGCCGCTTTATCGGAAAGCAACGCTGGAACTAAACACCGCGACGCCTCGATTTCAATTAAAGTGGAGCTGCTCCGGCTAGCGCTTCCGAAATGTCCCGCGATTCCATATTCCATACGGAGGCGAAACAAAGGAAACTCTCCCGCCGAGCGTACGCCGTTCACGGTGTACTAAAACTCCTCTCGATATCGAGAGAACGAACGGCACGGATATTCCATTCGTCGAACGCAGCTTGCGAATCGCGGCGAGTTTACATAAACAGCCGGCGCGGCGCGGCGCGGCGTAGCGACAAATTGATCGCCGATAGCGCACGCTTTCAATTTCCAAGGTACTTTTACCGTGGTTTCGGCCCCGCGAAGCTGCGTACGATTTAGTGAATTTTAGCAGATTTTAGCAGATTTTAGCGAATTCCAGCGAGTTCGAACGATTTAAAACTTGAACAAAAGAACCGCGATAAGGAGATAAAAATCCTACGGCAATCTGCTCGCGTACACATCGCGGCATAGTTTTCTATAGTTTAATTTAAAAGCCCATAACGAGCACCGATCTGTCGCATCGCCGCGACCGGTCCCCGCCGCCGAAAATAATCGTTTCGGCGCGTCGGCCGACTTTTACGTAAGAAAACCGAGGGAACATCTGGATGTTTGCGCACGTGAAAGTGGACTAGCAGCGTTACAGGCAACGGTCAGTTAATTCCGCGGCCGCTCGGTTAATATTCTGCAACTCCACAGCCGGTTCCCGTGCCGCCGCCGCCGCCGATCGCGGAATCGGAATCGAGATCGACGGGGGCCCCGGCTGCTACCCGCCAGTCCTTTTTGCCGCGGCCAGAACAAGTTTTCCCCGCGGAGTTTCCATCCGTGATTATTCACTGGGAAGTTACGCGATTGATCCAGTTTTAGTTGCCGATCGATACACGCTCGTCCTCGGCGATTTTTTAAAAATAATACCGTAACGCTTTGGCCACCGGAAGCCTATTAATAAACTTTCCAGCGGCTCGCGGCTAAAACAGGCTTGGCAATGTTCTTTTAGATGGCTTGTCCCTTTAGGAACACTAAACGAATGTTAACCCTGCGATTATTTTACAACGCGAATAAAAACTATAAAGTACGCGAAACTAAACAATTGTCGCAACGAAATTTTTTAGTTTTCAAGGCGTCGAGGTAATGCGAGGAAGTGGAAGAAATGACAAGTATTGGCTTAAAGTCAAACAGCTGTCGGCAGGTGATCGACTGCAATATATATAATAGCCACTCGCGGTCCGATGAGTTTCGGGTGTCCGAGGAAAGGAGGATTAAGTTCGCGTGTGGGAGGAGTCGAGTCCGGTCTATCAGGATTTATATCGAGCTTTCTATTTGCTATGACATAAATGCGTATTTGCCTTGCTAAATGACTTAATCTTACGTGATCGTAGATCGGCCGCGCTTCGTTAAAAAAGGACAGCTTTACGTCATCGGTTGCGACCTGCTCCGTTTTGCCCCCGCAAATCGTTCGCTGCAGCAAGTTCGTTATCGAGCTGTGTAATCGTTCGCTAAATGTAGCGTATCCTCTTTGCAATAGCAAAGTTTACCAGAGATCTCACCGGAGATTATCGATATTTCAGCTCTGTGATCGCAGACAAGAAAATCTGTTGCGAAAGAACGCTTTTTGGTAAATTTTCTTTTATTACTCGACTATTTTAATTTCGACTGTTTCAATGATTCCAATGATTCCAAGGCGGCGTGATCAACGTTCGCCTAGTTGAATCTATACAGCCGATAACTGTCAGCCGCGTTACCGTAATAAGAATATCGATGCGAACCAATTCCAACAACGAGCCGGAGGCTGAATGGGAAACCTCGATAAGCAGCGTTCCGCTGTTTGAAGGGGTAAGAACGCGACCAATCGATACAGCGATTCGCACCAAGACTTCGAAAATGACCTAATATTCCCGCCGATCCTTAATTAAATCTATGACAGTTGCGGCCGGGTTTTGAAGACACCTCGCGATCCAGAAGTGAGATTCGAGATCGGCAAATCGCGAGGTGAACGAACAAGGAACTGGAACGCGAGATCTCGATGCGTTCCGGATACTCGATCCAGGAATAATAGCGACCTTGGCTGATAGGACTCGCGATAGCCACAGGTTTCCCATGACGAGACAAAAGGTGCTCGCGAGGACTCACCTTGCTACTTCTTAGGCGAGCCTAATCCAATGTTTCATTTCAGTTCACCGGCGCGCACGGATTCGTCCTCGACGCTTCTAGGTGGACACCGCACAGATTTAAATCACTGGCGAATGTTTAAATCACTGTGCGAGCAGCAATGTTTCTTATAGGTGACGACACTGGGCGTATATTATTGCGGATCGAGGTGTTTTCCACGTTGAACTCGCGGTGATCGTTAAACGTGAGCGCGGGCGACGCGCATCATCGCGATTCAAAACTCGATTTCTGTTCGCCGGGCGTGTGCGGAGCGCGGGTTTCGGTGGACCCTAGTCGGCGGAATGCTCAGAGACAAATGGAAGTCGATCGAGCCGACGACGACGGCCGTGTCAAAAAACCTGGGTGTAAATGGGGGAGAGAAAAAAAAAGTATTCGCCCGAGCATTTTCCCTTTCGCCCGGAGTCCGCCACCACCGCGACCACCGCCACCACCGCCGGCGTTGCTCTCCTGCGTGGTATACGCTCCCTCTTGCCCCCTACCCTCGACAGGTACCACCTCGAGAGCCTCCCCTCCCACGACAGGTCGCCTCGTTCCTCTTACTGACTGATAGCTACTTTGATATGCGTGACTTCCTGCGATCCGAGAATACGTGTACACGGATATCGTGTGTGCCGCTCTCTAGAAACGGGGCGCATAGTGCTGGCCATGCTAGTCAAAAATATAAAATACAAATATTCTTGGGCAACGATATCGAATCGCAAATTATTATGGCTTCTCGCTTCGTACAGGAAGCGAGGAAGTATCGATGATTTCTTTGGCGATGCTCGATTATTTTCTACGGCGCGAAATATCCGGAGAATTTTATTTTTCTGCTGCACAATGCGGTTGGATAATAACAATTGTCGACACCTGTGGACACATTTAAAAACGATACCTGCTTTTCTGAAGACTGTATAAGTAAAAAAGTAATTTAAAAAGTAGTCGAGTTCAATTAAGAACGAGTTAATACTCCTGATCATTTTTCACGGAAAATATCTTGAAAGTAATTGAAAAGAGGAAGAATCTTTCCAATATTTTGGCTCAGATTTCATCGATGAATTTACGATTGTTGATTTGCGAAAATCGCTGCTAACTGGAATGAAAATTGCCACTGTGAAAGTTGATTTCTAAAGGAGGGTATGACGGTCATTTTGTCCATCTCGGATTATTGTTATGTTTCAAGCACGAGGACTAACAATAAGTGGATCGAGTTTCCCCTGACATTCTGATCCAGATTTAAAATCTATGTTGTTCTAATTCAATGGTGGATTGCGAAACCAATTACCATGTAATAATCGACTGAATGACAGGTTGGTTGGACTACACAGATTGGTCGTAAACGCGACAATCAATGGGTGCATAGCATTGTTGCTGAATGAGGTGCTCTACTTTTCCTCGAACCAGAACATTTTTATTTTCAATAAACAATTTCTTCCGAATCGTATTGAATAAAATAACTATATCGCAGGTGTACGATATCGGTCTATGGAAGAATTTGGACATGATTGTTGCAATTGGTAAACGTGTCGCTAAATAGCGTTGACCAAACTCGATTAATAAATAAAACTCATCGACGAAATGTTAATTAGATCGATATTTGAATTTTAAATCCCGTTATAATGAACCCATGGCGTAGCCATCTAGTGACTATACGTGCAAGCTAATGATACTCCTGAATATCGGCAACCCGGTGGTCTTTTGAAATTTCTTGTTTATTTAAAGTAAAATGACTAAATAATTGAGATAGAGAAACTCTCGTTAGGAAATCATATTGTGAAAGATATTTTACCATCAGCGTAATGTATAATCATGGTCGCTATGATTATGGGGATACCAGGCTTCAAAAAATCTTGCACAAATCTTCAACAAATCTTATCAATTTTTGGGAGATCCTCAAAATGGTCAAGATAGTAAGGAGAAGTCTTTGGAAGGCTTTGATAGTCCTTTGGAGTCCTTAGAAGCGTTTCCTGAAACTTTCCAGAGACAATGTAACCTTATATATTCATATAATTATGAAATAAAAACTATTTTCAATATTGAAAACGCAACTCGTAGCAATTTTATTTGTGCTACATTTTTATCGGTAAAACAACTCAAACGCGCGTAGATCACGCGGCGATTTATAAACACTAGATATCTCTCATACCGACGGAGCGAACATTCTTAGATCGCTGACGCACATCGGCTTAGATCATTTTTATCTGGATTATCAGCAACACATGTATGTGTGCACATTGAATATTATAACACAAATAAACATCGATCATTGACTAATGCGATTAATCACAATTACTATATCCGGAATGATATGGATTTATCTATCGACCTTATATCGAAATTCTCCCAATATGATACTAAAACCGTTTTCTTAGAATTGCTTGTTGACAAGAACGTTCGCTACGTGTAACCCTGCAATGTAACTTGCAATACTTAAGACACCGCTAAGTTGTATCCTTTTTTTAATGACACGTAATTATTCGAAACGATCTGTAATTAAAATGCCAGTCGCGTCGCGAGAATATATTTCGCGCCTTAATTTACGTAGACACGTTTTGTGGTAGATGTGCGTAAAGAGCAACGTAAAGTTTTAATGGAAACATTAATTCCTGGCTTGATCACAGTAAATTGCACAAAATTGCATGTGTAGCCACTGTACTAAACCCCTCCCACGTGCGTCAGATTAAGTTCTGAGTCAAGAAAATCCATTATACTCTGTCATAGCACCTCTTTTGTTCAATTGAAATAATTATCCAGTTGTATACTCATAGCACGCATTTCTCTTTGTAAAATTAGTTCTATAACATACTGGTGTTTCTCTCGACTGATAAATATAATTGTGACCAAAAGGAATAGGATACATTGTTCATGAACATTTGCAAGTCAATTAGAAGTATTCTGAATTCAATATAGATATATTTTCTTAACATTTTCATAAGATTCCAGTGTACCATATGTGCCTAATATACAGTAGCAACAATGTCTGAGAACATAACAACCCAACAAGCAACTCCAGACATTGTGCTCGAGCACATGCACTCCCATGATTCAGAATTCGACGATGCATTGGGTGTACCGGATTCTCTGGAAGCCACCATCAATGAGAATCAGACCAACGATGTTCAGACTACAGAGGACACAGACAATAATGGTAAATTGATCTACTTGTTATCTCCATTATCCTCTCTTGTTTAGTTATACCTATTAACTTCCCTAGTGTTTAAAGTTTAATAATAACTTGTGTTTGTGTGGATTATTAGAATGCCTCGGTATAATACCATTTTCTGCCATACATCAACTTCCAAAAAAGATTAAAAGTCTAAACCATAATGTGTTCATTCCTGGTGAAGAGGTGCATGTGAACATTATTGACAACGAGCGTAGTGTTACAACACATCCTTTGAATCCAAATCTGTACACCATAGAGTTTAAGCACGGTGGTTTTACTTGGACGATTAAAAAAAGATACAAACACATTCAGTATTTACATAATCAATTGAAAATATATCGTGCCAGCTTGAATATACCATTCCCAACGAAAACCCACAAAGAAAGAAGGAACAGTTTGAAGAGCTTAGGACTATTGAAAGAAGCCAAGGGACGTAAGGGAGCACTGCCAAGGTATAGATCTTCCTTACTAATTAATTATCCGCAAAGATAATTTTTCTAAGCACAAGACTTACTTTCTTCCAGATTTCCAAATAAACCTGAAGTTTTGGTACCTTATGAACAGTTGGATCAGAGAAAGAGACTACTCGAAGAGTATTTGACTAATCTATTGCAAATAAAAATTTATAAGCATCACCCTGAAACTGTAAGCAAAACTATGGCCAAAAAGAGTGGACATCATTCGCACAGCCTCTGTAAAATTTTCACAAAATATTTTCAGATCAACTTCTTAGAAATTTCATACCTATCGTTCATCGGAGATTTAGGGCTGAAAGGTAAAGAGGGACCTATTTCAAAACGAACAGGATCAGGAGCAAAGACTAGGTGCAATGTCTGTGGCCTGTTAGAAGGCATGTGTTATATTAAATGTTACAATTTCTGTACGTATCTATGTGGGAAGTGGCACACTCGCCATCTCGTTGTCAAGGACACTTTCGTCGCCTACATTAGGCCCAAAACTAGCACCATACAGTCAGTAATTTTAATGGACCATGGTTTCGGGGTAAGTTACGGTTTGTACATAACGGGAAGAAGCGGTCTGCAAATTGCAAACCTTAGTAGACATATAGTGATAGACTGTTGGACCAGGAGAAAAGCCAGAGAATGGTTGAAATTCATTCAAGAAGTTAGTAACAACGAAGGCAAGTTATTGATCAATATTTCATGCAATATTTTACTATACAACATATTAAATAGAAGAACTCCGCAGGTCGAGATTTTACGCAATCGAACCCGCACAATTCGTTCGCACCTTACCGACAATCTACACCTGCTACCTGGTTCGTCGACGGATCTAGTTACATGTCTTCCGTAGCGGACGCACTAGAGAATGCTAAAGAAGAAATTTTTATTGCAGACTGGTGGTTATCACCTGAAATATTTATGAAAAGACCGGCGATTAATAGCGATTACTGGAGGCTGGACAAAATCCTGGAAAGGAAAGCTGTAAGTACTATTAAATATTATTTCTATAAAAATTCGAAGACAAACGTGAAACAATGAATTCTGTTCCAGCGCGAAGGTGTGAAGGTATTTGTAATGATTTATAAAGAAGTGGAAGTTGCTTTAGGAATAAACAGTTTTTACAGCAAACAGCGACTCGTTGAAAAATGCCCGGAAAACATAAAAGTATTGCGACATCCGGATCACGCGCGAGTAGGCGTGTTTCTCTGGGCGCATCACGAGAAAATTGTGGTTGTTGATCAGTGTATTGCGTTTCTTGGTGGCATTGATCTATGCTACGGCCGATGGGATAATAATCAGCATAGATTAGTGGATTTAGGTATATCAAATTGAAGAAGAATACAATTAAATTGCTTCTAGACTGATGGCATTCTTTTAATTGTAGGTTCAAGTCATCATTCTAGTATCTATATTCCGTCCGGAGGGAAATGCGTTAATACTAGTAGCAAGAAAACATCGAACTTGAAGAAGCCTCAGCACGTTTTCTTGCCGCTAGCTATTGCCACCAATACGATCGTAATGGTCACTACGAAAACAATCCCCGTAGTGTAAGTAACAAGTTAACAGAAAACATACAGTAGTAAGAAAAAGCATCTACGATGAATGATTTTTTAAGGTCGGCAGCCAATTCGAGAACAGTAATGCCATTATCGATACCGCAATTGGCTCCAGAAGATTTATTGTTAATGCGGCAACCAGAGGAAATGGACACTGTGAAATGCAACACCCCGAGTACAGAGCGAAAGAACCTGTTTGGCATGGCAAAAGACACCATGGGCAAAGTCAAGCAAAACATCAAATTGAAAAGGCAAGAATTGATTAATATGGTGTACAACGCAAACGAGGGAAGCAGTGACGAAGAGGATGTCGTCGACAGGTGAGCCTCATCTTGTTTGATGTATAACTTTTACACGACATTAAATGGCAATTGCTGACGGCAGACCGTTAAGAAATTCATATTATACAGTGGCACATTGCATACTCTATTCCAAGCTGATGAACCGATGATACAAAACGAGGCAGACACGTTTTCAGAGTATTCGGGCACCGCTAAACTCTGGCTCGGAAAGGACTACACAAATTTTATCGTTAAAGATTTTAACGACCTCGAGAAACCCTATCGGGATTTAGTAGATAGAAGTAGAACTCCTAGAATGCCGTGGCACGACGTTGGCGTGATGGTGCAAGGTGCATCGGCTAGGGACGTCGCTAGGCATTTCATTCAACGTTGGAACGCGATTAAGGTGAGTGGTCCATCCCTGCGAGAGCAGGAAGAATCTCTAAAGGCCGTGAAGGTCCTTTGAAGTTCTCTGGAGATCCTCGAACGTGTCTGATTAAATAACATTGATATACTATAACTTTGTAGATGGAAAAAGCAAAATTAAATCCGTCATATCCGTTCCTACTGCCCAAATCGTACAGCGATTGTAGAAGCTATGCACCGTTCATTAATTTATCAGACGTGCACAATACTCAATGTCAAGTTTTGAGATCAGTCAGTTCTTGGTCGGCTGGTTTTCTTGATTCAGAAACGTTAGAACAGAGCATACAAGAGGCTTACATAGACGCAATCAGCAAAGCCGAAAGGTGAAATTATTTTATACCGTTGTGCTAATGGTGTTACAGCCTTGCAATTCAAAATTGATTCTAGGTACATATACATAGAAAATCAATTTTTTATTACACTGGCTTCTATGCAAAGAAACACTGTAAAAAATCGTATAGGAGAAACGTTGTTGAAACGAATTAAAAGAGCCCACCGGGAGGGTGCAGTATTTAGAGTGTTCGTGATTATGCCACTGTTGCCGGGTTTCGAGGGTGAAGTCGGAGGACCAAGTGGTAAAGCCCTGCGTGCTATTACTCATTGGAATTATGCTTCTATATCCAGGTTGGAATTTATAATGATTTCCAAATTGCAAAGTACGTGCATACGTTTTTATTAATATTTCGATTCATAGAGGTAGAGATGCTATCTTGACGCGGCTATTTGAAGATGGGATAGAAGATCCGAGCGAATATATTAGCTTTCACGGTCTAAGAACGCACGCGATGTTAAATGGTACATTGGTGACAGAATTGATTTACGTTCACAGTAAATTATTAATTGTGGACGATAACACGGTAATTTGTGGTTCAGCCAACATTAACGACAGGAGCATGATAGCGAGTAGAGACAGCGAAATTGCAGTGATAATCCGAGTACGTACGATGTGCTAATTATTTAGTAATATGAGTTTGAGTATTTGAAAATATTTTATTATTATAGGATCAAGAATTTGAGGATGGAACAATGAACAATATACCATTCCCTTGCGGTAAATTTGCTGGGTCATTAAGGAAGCAATTAATGTCTGAACATCTTGGATTGCTAGAGACAAACGATGAGATAGATTTAACTGATATAGTTCAAAAGTCATTCTACAGAGATATCTGGTGTGCTAGAAGTAATCAAAACACGGAAATCTATGAGGAAGTGTTCCATTGCATTCCCACGGACAAAGTTGTTAATTTCTCTATGTTGAGGCAATATCAGAATGAGGAATCACTTTGTTCATCCGACCCACAATTGGCTCAAGAAATGGTTGGAAGAATAAAGGTGATCACCGTTAAAAAAAATGTCCCTAGATATTATTTCGTAGGGTTCATAACTTTTCTCAATATTATTTTAGGGTCATCTGGTAAATATGCCGCTGAACTTTTTGTGCAATGAGGATTTGAAACCTGCTGCTAGTACGGTAGAAGGTATTATGCCGACGGCGTTATGGACATAGATAAATACAATTCAAAATTGATACAATTTCTTAATGTTATGCAACGTAATATTCAGTATTTTATCAGACGCAAGTACAAGAAACTAAGGAGTATTTAATAATATATTGATAGGAAAGAAATTTTACTTGAACATTCCAAATATTAACGGTGTATTTAACGGAAGTTATGGTAGTAGTAACAATAGTTTCAAACTAGCTTTATTCTCTTAAATTATGATATTTTTAAAATGGCATCTATTAGTACTTAATCACGTTTTAATAAGAAGTTAACTTTTGTACCAAAACTGTTATTTTTTAATATTATTTATTTGTAATTATTGCCACGCCTAATAAAAAAATAATGTACAAACCTGTATACTTTTCTCATTTGTTAACAGTTCATAGAATTATCAGTAAAACCACATTAAAAGAGAAAACATCGCTTACGTTTCAATATCTCCTTCATGGTGTCACGATTTTGATTCCGCGTTAAATCTCCCGCTAAATTACATTTGAATCCGATAAGTCGTAATGGCGGCTTTAACGGCATCGCTTCCTCCATTCTTTTCAATTGAAATTCTACAATAAGAAATAAACCAAAAATATGATCAACTATAGTAGGACAACAGAATGACAATATAACTCGTATTAGAATCATTTTTCAACTGCTAATTTCGCTAAATTATTTGCAAAATTAAGTGATACAATTTCATTATTTTCATTTGTTTCTTAATCTAAACTTGTGCAATTATTAATCAAATGTATTAAAGAATATAGATAATACATTGCAACATATAAAAATACACAATATAAACAATATTACATTTAAGATATATAAGCAATGTACAACATATCAATAAGGAAAAATGCTATGCATTGGCTATGTGAAGTAGAAAACTTTCTTCATAATGTGATGAATCAGTTGAAACATACAAAGTGAAGATAATAAACTAAACAAACATCCATAAAACGAGAATGTAGAAAATGCAGTTAAATTATAGTTAAAGGAATACGTACCCGATGAAGTATCGTAGACACGTTAGTTTCCGCATCCGTTGAAAGCCATTTTGAATGACCATCTAACGCCGTGTGACGTCAGAATGTACAATTATCTTTGCTTCACTGTACGCTTAGATCTCCATGACATATCTTGTAGCATTGTATATGCATATGTCATGCACATATCATTACTGTATTGTATTAAACTTAGAGCATTGCTCTAAGGTATTCCTATCCACTTTTGTTAACTTAGCGTCAGTTCGCAGACTATATCAGTAATACTAAATCGAAGACAGGAATGTTAGGTTCTTCGAATGTTAAACAATTTGAGTTTACCGCCAGAGTAATGCTACTGTGACGCACTCTTGCGAGGAACCTTGATACTTGTTCGATTCCAGCAGCGCAGGATTAGCACAAGGCTCGTAGTAGACAAACCATCTGTCTGGTTTTATGTTTACACGTTGCGTGTTTTGGTAAATACCATTGTTTTTAGCGATGTGTTAAAACAACAAATTTTTTGCATTTGATAAGAACGTTGCTGCAGTAGATTCGTCTATCGGTATCGTTTAATTAGCAATCAAAATGACATACTTAAGTTCGTGGGAAGAATTTGAGAAAGGTGCGGAGAGGTTATACCTTCAGGATCCAATGAAAGTGAGTTTCAACGAAATTTACGTTAGTTATCTTTTTATTGTCGCATTTATATGTTGATAATGATCTCTAGTTTTCAATAGCAACATTACGTGAACGTATTTCATTCAGTAATTGAAAAAAATATCAGAGGTAATACAGGTTGACGTGCATTGACATGACATGACACGTCATTCATTCCGAGCGAAATAAAATCTTTTTTTTTATTTTATTAACGAGGGAAATCAATTTTCATGGAGTTCGAGTATCAATGAACATTCAAAGTGTATATTTTCCATAATTTTTATTTATTTTAGATATTTGACAACAGGTAAAGCTGGTTTAATATGTACAAGTCATGTGATACCTATACGACTAAAAATATGGTTTCCTAGATGTAAGTTTATAATCAATCGCTGTGTTTTTTGTGTTTCAGACTCGATATACAATGAAATATTGCCATAGCAAAGGTGTTCTATGTTTGAAACTTACGGACAATCGAACGGTAAGCGTTGCCATTATATAACTTACCTGATCGTTATTAAAAACTCATTCTGAATAATACAATGATCATATTTTTATGCCGCAGTGTCTACAGTATAAAACAGAGATAGCACAGGACTTAAAGAAGATGGAAAAATTTATAGGAAATCTGATGAGGCACATGGCATCTAAAGAAAGCTAAAATAAAGGACTAGATAATATTAGGGACACCGTTCATTTTTCTTTTTTTTTTTCGTTTAAATTAAGGAATAAAAGTGCTGCGCATTTGATATACTGTTTATGTTTCATTTCATGAGCTTCGATGACCGATGGGATTATAGATATTTAATTTGAATGAGGTATAAAAAACTTTCTTAAATATACAATATGTGCATAAATGTCTATTTTGTATTTATTTAAAGCTTCACGCTCATTTCGGCTGATGACGTTGCCTCCTTGTTAAAGTTCTGAAACAATAGAAGACAGAGATATATTAAACGACACGTTGATGTTTTTGTTGTCAAAGAAATTTCTAATTCTTTGAATGAGACAACAATAGGTACGAGAGATCGCGACGTGTTTCGTCTAATTACCAATGCTATTCGGAAAGTATAACTGTATTATTCCAACGATAAGTGAGCAGTGTAAAATGCATTAGGTTATTAATAAAGCCAGATCTCGATTCGAATCAATCTCTGATTACTGAATATTACTAGGGAGAAGCGCGAAGCAACGAAATGAAGCACTTACGATATTATGGGCTGCAGAACAGCGTCCAGAGTAGTATCAACAGGAGGGTAGATTTCTTGGTTTGAAGACAGTTCATAGCGTACCTCTCCCCCTAATTGCAATTGCGTCTATACCAAAGAAAACTATTTTACTAATTCACTATGCAGAAAAATCGTACGATACAACACACTACATTCTAGAGACAGTGTTCCGTTCTCGGTCAGTCTGCGAGCATCGTTCGATCGATCGGTTAAATTAAATTAAAGCAAACGAAACACTGTGACTAGCAGAGAAAAGAGTAGCACAAAACCTTAACCGCATATGTTTATGAGAAGCGCTTAATACCTCTAACAGTCTTCAGTACTGTAAGCGCAATTTCAGTGAAATTTATACGATTCGTCGTACAGTACTGCGACAATTGTTTAATTCTTTCTTTAAGAAGCGTGAAGCTCGATCTACGAGAAAGCAAAACTGTAACCCATTACTTTCGATTGGTATTGTTTCGGTCACCGACAAGCACAGATGTCCGTCAGAGATCAGAGTCGAGCGTTTTATTGAATTCTACTGTTTTGTTAATCGTTCTACTGATTTGTATTTTCTTTCAAAAGTAACAGAACTGGTACCAAGTAATTGTATGCAAAAGCATTTTTATAATCAGCTATAAAATACAGTCTGGTAGTTCTAGCGTTGAATAATGCTCAACTCTGATTCGTTTGACAATTGAGCCGGCACTTTATGTATTTGTCGGTGTACGTTTCACGGGACTACAATCAATCGAAGTATTGTGAACCAAAAAAACGGACAAACGTTTCGATGAAATCTTTAGAGAACGATACGAAAAATACTGAACAAAAAATAGAAGAGAAGCGGGCGAAAAGATACGTACTACACGGGTGGGTTTAGCGCTGTCGGCGGAGCTTGAGCAACAGCTTGAAAACTCCTGCGGCGTGCTTTCCCCTAGGCCGCTGTCCACGTTACTGCCTATCAATATTCTGTTGTTACGTGTATAATAAAAGTCCTTCCTCACATTGCACTCGCTCCTACTACCGTCGTAGTACTTAGTCTCGGCGTGAGCCGGCCTGGTCGCCGGCAAATTATAGCCTCCGTCGCGACTATGCTGTATCATTCTTCTGTTTCTTTTGCCGATGGAGCCGATCGTTCTGAAAGTGAGTCCTTCACAGTCTTCGATAATGTCACGCGAGATTAGGTCGAGAAAACGATCATCCCTGATCGTACACCAGTCCGACATCGATGCAATACACAGAATACATTTTTTTAGTTTTGCCAAAAAAAAAAAGAAACGATCGGATGCGGTTAATACATACTACGGAGGCTACGAATTGCATTCCCTTCTGTTTTATTCACGACAATTGTACTCGAAAGCGTTTCCAACGGATATTTGTGCAACGTACTCTTGTATCTTACAAGGTGGTTTCGAACCGTAGAACGAGTACCTGCTGATTCCGAAAGCGTGCCTACAATCCGAACTAATTCGATGCTAGAAAATAAAGGTTAGGGAGTAGTCTACATCGATTTCTTAAAATCGCTTTACATGTATTATCAACAAAAGCAAAACCAAGTTCTAGGCCGGCCAGAGTCCGATTATATTCCAAACTAAGCCGATTGTAAAAATCATCGTTCTTCTTTCTTTTCAAAGTGTGTACTCGTTAAGCGTTCGGAACTATCTAATCAGATTCGAAGCCACTTGTAATTATCTGCGTAGTGTTCACAAAGGTTTCCTGGTCGGTTTCCGATTGTCGCAAATGCGTTTATGCTATGGCCACCAAATTCGTTTCACCGTTAAGAAAGCCTGCGACTCGTACATTGTGCCATCGTATTGTTCGGATCAACGAAACATTTATTTTTCCTCGATTGTTACAGTTGCCCGTGTGTAATAGTCGCAGACGTTTCTCGACCGTGGACAATCCTGAACTGGCAACCCTAAGTAATCTACTGGAAGTATTACAGTGTCTTTGAAAACTCTACCGGACACCTAATAATGGCGGTGCGACGTGCGACACAGATCCGGCACACGACACTCGGAACACAGTCGGCTTTTCAACGATCCTTGACACTCCCAAACACCAACAACAGGTCCGCATCTCTCGTCGAGAGAGAGAGCGCACGATGCAATTATTACCACAAATACAATTATTACACAGGACAAATGCTTAAACGAAATATACGGGCCACAGACGAGATGATACACACCACACAACACAAAGGACAACGACATGGCAAAATGCTACGGTTCCGAGGATGGTATACATTTACATACGTTCCACCGGGACGGTGGAACAGCAGAAGCATCAGTAGGTGCCAGCCATTAAATAAATACACAGGTGCGTCAAGCTTTGTTAATCTCATCGATTTATTAAGGGTCTGATCATGCTTCTCAAAATAAATAATAAAAAAAAAGGGGCATGCTTTGTGTAGTAGATGATGGTACATGCTCTGAATAAATTAAAAAAAAAAGTAAGAAAAGAAACAAAAATAATTCATGCATAAAAGGGCTTGAGGAATTTTTTTGTTTTAAACAATGACTACGGATCCCGTCTCATCCTCCATTTGCGGAGGATGGCTGTGGATGTTGCAGGCCGTCTTGAGATCATCGTACCTAGGCAGAGACGACGAGTCTGCCTCGTCCAATCGGGAATTGCTAGACTGTAAGGGACATTGCTGTACAGATTGCGATTGAACCACCGTGTACGGTATCTCTCGCCGTTGCTGCTCGCTCATTCCGGTCGTGTCGACTAGCCCGAACTCCAAATGTCTGGAAGAAATCATGCTCTCAATCGTTACGTCATTACATCGATTTCGTCGCGGCGCAACGCATCGGTACGTATTTACGTTCGGATACTATAATACAGGTCATGCAGAGGCCTTTCGAAAAATTCTATTCTCTCTCTCTCTCTCTCTTTCTTTCCCTTTCTCTCTCTCTTTCCCTTTCTCTCTTTCTTTCTCTTTCTCTCTTATTCTTCTGGTAGTAACATTTCACGAGACTGTAGCACTTCCTGTTTATTTCGTACGAACAATACACGTGCAGAGACTTTGTACCTAACAATACATGAAGGAATGCTTTGCGTGACAAAACATTATCGTTATTATTGCGTGAATGGAACCTACTTCCTAAGCTCGTCTGGCAGCGATTGCTTCTGGGAGGGACTCCGGTGTCTGCTCCTGTGCCTTCTTCTCGGCTCCGTATGGCTGACCTGATGTAACATTTCGTGAACGATTATACGTGTACAGAGATTTTGTCAGGTTATGTTCCCCTGAATTCTATCGAAATTTTCTACGCGAAAGGCGGTAGAACCGATTATTCGTAATTATCTAATTATCGAGAAAGCCTAAATCTAGCCGCAATTAAATCGCACAAATTGTTCTATTAATTGAAGATTCGTGTCTTTTTTTAGCTCGAATAATCGAGGTTCTACCATGTTAGAGCTTCTCAAAATTTGTGTGAAAAGGAGAACGATTTTAAATGTTGTTAAGAGGCCCCCTCGTCCTCGAGACATCGTTACTCGAACTTACAACGGCTCGCTGTACTCCCTCGCCCTTCCGTTTCTGCGCTTCCCTCCATTGTGGCTCGGAGTCGACCAATTCGTGTCTGAAAAACATCCCCGGCAACATGTAGTCGTTCATTAACAGACGTGTCGTAATTTAACGCGACAGCCGCGCAAATTTTAGATTCAAACCGCGCGCACACTTTTGTTGGACGATAATCACGATACCGCGTCGCGCGAACGCATTTTCGTTAAATAACGAAACCATCGCCGGGACGTTCCGCGGCATCGCGATGTAACCGCGCCTGGCGCGTCGTCATTAAAATAATTATCACCTTCACGGAGTTTACGTACCCTACCGTGAGAGTATAACGAGCAGGAGGGCTCTTCCTTCCCGTGCGCACGCGGTCGACGAACCCAACCGAAGATATTCGAGCGAGCTACTCCGTTTTCTCAAGCCTGTTCCGAGTCCCGGCAGCTTTTATTACCTCGATTAATTACCAATTAAGAGGGCGCCCGCGTCTTAGATGCTGAATTGACTTAATAACGCGTCGGAAATCGCAATAGGGTCGAGACCGTATCGTACGCGTTTCCTGCGACCCCTCCGGTTTACACTCGACCGTAACGGAGTCGCTTCCTTTACCTAGAAGAACGGGAGCTTCTGTGCTTCCGACGGTGCTTGCGATGACCTGACCTCGAGTCCGATCCTCTCGACAGCTCGGACTCGCAGTCCGAGTGACGGCTGTGCCTCCGGTGACTATGACTATGACTTCTTCTACGATGACCACCGCGACTATGGCTGTCCCCTGAACTTTGGCTCTCCACCGAGCTGCTCCTCCGCTGGAGCCTGCTCAAGAGCTGAAAACGGCGACGATCGTTACACATCGACCCTTTTTTCATCCTAGTTTTATGAACGAACTCAACGAAGATAATTTCTACGAATATAATTCAACGGAATATAAATCAACGACTCGATCAAATGCGAGGACGTACTGCCGGTGCCGTTCCCGCGGAGCGGACGGACCGAGGACTAGACGAAGTATAAAGGCCCCGAGGCTGGCTCTGAGTCCACGGCGCGCTCCTGGTGCTCCTCGGACTCGAATTGTTCACCCGTCTGGCGTTCTGCGCGTTGCACAGCACGTTCCCGGCGGCGGGGTTGCCGGCCGAATTCGCGTTGACCGCGGCCGGCGTCTCCACGAACGGGCCGACCATTTCTTGACCCTCGACCACGCGGCGCTGCGCCCTGCGGCTCGGCGTCCTCTGGAAGATCGGCGGCGGGTTCCGTCTGATCGCCGTGTGCTTCTCCGAGCCGGACGGGGGACTGTACGACCGGAAGCGGGAGTACGGGCTCAACGGCGGTGGACCCGTGGCCATTAAACGGAAGAACGCTTGGTGCTCCAGACAGCATTTCCACAGGTGTCTGCAGGCTGCCTTGGACGGCGTCTCGAAACCGTGGGTCCTCTCCTCCGAGTTCTTCTCGCTCACCCTCAGCATGAAGTATCTGCCCTGAAACGCGCGATGCTCGAGCTTACAATCAGTATTTGAACACCGCTCCACTGTGCTTTCTTATCTTACTGCCATTGTTCAGACATTTCTAGAGCTTCGACATGAAAAATATTTTAAGTGCTTGGACTTTTATGAACTTTAGTAGGAAAGATTTAAGAACTGTCTGTTCTTTGAATAGAAAATTCAAATCATGACTTTTCAATTGTCATTGTATTTTCTACTGGACATTAAATATTGCTAATAATTCCAGCAGGTGTCTCATAACTTAATAAAAAAGAAAAAAATAGGAAAACTCTATATCAGGAGATACCGATCCATATTCGTAACAATACATACCTTGTAGTAGATCTTATTGATCCGAGGCCAATAGTAGTTGCCCACTTTGGTCTTGTTGCGCAATAATATTATCCCGCTCGGTGTCAGACCCAGGAAATACTCCACGCTATCCTCGCCCTGCGAAATATATTTTCATTAGCTTCTCGCCAGACTTCTCGCTTCCTTCGACGAACTCACCAATACGGGATGCAGGTCGACTCCGTACATCTCCAGCCATTTCACTTTGTCGAGATAATTGAGTTCCGCAGCGGAGGGTAATTGTCCTCTGCAAATCGGATCATTGTAAGAACAACGAACTATAAAATTACGATGCACAGATTCATCTCGCCGTGTATTCGGTGAACTTACACGAGAGTTTTGTGGAGCTCCACTATACGGTTCTCCAGTTCCGTGGTCTGATTCGCTAGGAATCGAAATTCGGTAACGTAGCCTAAGGAATGTCGTCTTGGATCGTAGTCGCCGAGCTCCGCTGGAAAAAGATCAAACAAGCTGGAGTTTTGTAGATTTCGATCAGGCGCCGTAAATCTGCTGTAAGGACATGTTTACGTCCGAACTGCGATGAACGATAAGGGGAAGGGTTTGCGTTGATAACGCGACGTGGAGTCGATAAAACGTATTAGCAAACTGGAAGTAGATAACAGAGGTATTCTCGAGAATTGCTCATGTCGCGAAACCTCGGATCGGCTAAACCTATTTCTATAAGTTTATATAACTTTATAATCTTCGGGCACTGTACCGGAGAATCTTTTTTAAAACTTGGACTAAACGATAAGAATTATTGTTAAATAACAGTGGGATTAGTCCACTAGACAGTGATTATAATTCTTTCTTCTTCAATTTGCACGTCGCCTACTCGATCGGAAATTCGGTTCCTTCGTGCCGCCCTCGACTCGCTCGGCAGCCGGGCGCTGTCGCCGCCAATTTCCATGGGGGCCTGCCGACAGAAATGCCCTCTAGAAATCATCCTAGCCGGTTAATTGAATCACCGACTTTGATGAATATCTGGCTCGACCGGTGCGGCGCGGCGCGGCGCAGCGGCTGCGGCGGGGGCATTTTATTTTCTTGCTGTCCCTCGATCCTCGACCGTCCGCCATAGAAAGAACCGGGCACTTTGTCGACTCCGCGGCCGGCTTCTTGTATGTTCATTCGGTCGCGTAATCACGGGACCGTGGGGCGAAATCGCGTTCGTCGAAGTTCTCGTTGAAAAATGGAATTGACCGTGTACTCAACTTCAAATCTTTGATTGACTCTGCGTTTCATTGATTCTTTGGCACTTTCTTCGCGATCTTAAAAAATTACGAAAGCGGTCGCATTCGCTGTTAAATTACCAAGTTGAAATTCGCGAAGCGTATAAGACAGCAAAGAACAATGGCGGGAAGAAAGTCATCCGTTTGATGTATTACAGAAACATAGAATTGCGTCCGGTAAAGGGATTTACTGGACACATCTTGAATTACATCCGGTTAGGTTGTATTCTTGTTGATGTTTCATTTCTATCGGCCGCGCTTCGCTCTTTCTCCGCTCTACGTTCTTCCGCGTTTCCAATCGCGGAGGTAATAGGATCTACCGAATCCTTTGTATCGATAAAATCGTCTGGATACGAGTAATATTCTCCGTTTGTCAAAAATTGCTCGACCGGGAAAACCGAGGAATTGCTTCGGCCGAGATGACGTTCTTCTATCCTTTTTACTTTCACTACCTTTACCAGTGACGTATCTCAGCCTTTATAAATCGTTCCTTTGGATTAAAATCCACGGAATATATTTGAAAACCGATTCGAAGGTAATTGTGCAAAAGGGTTTAAAAATGAAGACTTTTTTTTATTAATTAGACAACGCTTGTTTAGAGTGCTTGACTTCTTCGAGCTTTTGACATCTAAAATATCGAGATCACCAGCACTTTTTATAAAAAATAATATTGACCGTCTCTTGTTGAAAACCTTTTTTTTTTTAGATCGTCAGAAATGTCTGAAAAATCACGGCTGCTTTTGGAATCGGACACGAGCGCCGAGTAACGAGCTTGTTTACCACTCGAAAGCTTACCCAGACGTTGAAATTCATCTCGAGCTCTATTTTTCAAATACCATAGAGTCGACGAGTGGGGAAGGTGTACTTGAACTTCAGACATTAGCAACAACTGAATTCAGCTTTCGCATAAGACAATTTTTATTCTGTATAAAAATCCGCAATCTAAGGATACCATGCTATAAACATATATTATAGATAATTAAAAGCTTTATGATAATTAATTTCATACATTAGAGAACTCTCTGAATACACTGTAAATTTTAAAGTTTATTTTTTGGGTGGGAGAGGTTGACCCATTTGGAAAAATAATCGTTGAAAATATGAAAGTTGCAAAATTGACTTTTTGGCGATCGCCGTGCGCCGTCGCGAATAACGCGTTTTCCTGCCGGGAAAGGAAGCCGTTTGCCCGTCGCTTGAATAAATATTGAAGGTCCCCCACCCTCCGCTGGGAATAAGTAGAGCAGTCATTTAGTTTTTCTTCCGTCGTCCATTCGAGAAATGGAAATGGAGCCGGCGCGGACGCGACTCCGTTGAAAGCGTTGTCCGGCTCTACCCGGAGATCTCAAACAAGATAGGGGGAGGGGGAAGGCGAGCTTTGAGCACGATGCCATTAGATCCGCGACGGAAACACCTTAGGCATTATTCTTCCGTCTCGGAAGTCTTTCAAGCGGATCCCATTATTCCAGCAGATTTCCCGGACACTTTTGGTAGCCGCGGTCTCGGTTTTCCCGGGCGATCGTCTCGCTTCGTAAATGAATTTAGTTTCATAATTCCGTGGACCTACCCCGCGAAGACCAGCTGCGAGTACAAATCTCTTGAAAGTGTTTCGTTTTAGGCGAATTCAATGGGAGGGTACGCTTTATTCTACCGCTATTGTTCCCCCGATATTATTTAACTAATTATCCCTTTGCATTATGTTGATATATTGTATGTTACCTATCAGCGCTTATGAACATTTATGTTATTATATGGTATACTTTATATATATAATATTATTATATTATTATAATCGAACATTATATTATTATATATTATTATAATATTCGATTTATCTGAATTTGTAGACATCGCTGCAAATCGTTAATAAACTTTAATGTTTCGTCGTATACTAGAATTATGATATTCCCCGAGAGGGGACAACGGAGTGCAAAGGGTTAAAACGGCTTCGACTGCGCATAGAGTTATACATTTGACCCGATAATATTCCAGCTGACGCCGAGACGAATTTAACGACACACTATACACTGTAACCTTAAACCTTGTAACACCGCCAAGATAATTGTGACCATGAATCGCTGCTTTGTCAGGCCATTGTGCGACTGCGATGTACGCGAGACGACGCTCCGAGCCATGAAAATCATGCGAATCTCAACTCTGTGTGTCCCAGTTGCCGGCTTGATTAATACTTGCCGCTGAAGCATCTCTCTCTCTCTCCTCTCCCTCTCTGTGAAATTACTTTTTGACGCGGGACAAGTATGTAATTACGTCTGTCGCGATACCGAGCTTTTTTTTCCAGCGGAAGCAAGGAGCCCACGATTGCTCTCTTGTGCTACGCGGTCTGAGAAAATGCCACTCGAAATTATTTTCTCGACGCAATATCGTCTCGTTGTTTCTCTACCGCCACGTCGCCGAGTATTAGCTGCCGACTGGGATGCTTTTCCGCTGGAAAACAGGACGAACTTTTTACTCGTAGACTGTAATGTAGCCAGTTAGCGTGGGCTGATAGAATTATTGTGTCGTTGAATTATTTCTTGGTATAATTAACTCTATATTTATTGAATACGATACGTGGAATCTTTTTACTCGTTAATGGACATAATAAAAGAATAGAAGAAATTGACTATGTTTTGCTATTTAAGAATAGAGTGAATTATGACCGGAAATAAACTAAAGACAGGACGATTGGTTATGATTAGATTTTCATGCAAAATGATAATTGTCTGCATTAATTGTGTTATGCAGAAGCTACAGAAATATTTGCTTCTTTTCTTGATCGTTTAAACGAGTTGCAAATAGTACAATAATATTTGTAAGTTCTCCAACTTTTTAGAATTCTTAGAATATTATTAGAATATTCTTCTAAATATTATAATATTACTCTAGACAATATAATAATATTCTAAATATCATAATAATATTCTAGGGAGTAGAATATCATCCTAAATATTATAATAATATTCCCGACACCATAATATCATCCTAGAGAAACCTTTACCACTCAAAGACACCGATTCCTGTTGTAACGCAACCCAGCGACCATCGAATGAGCGTTGCCGGAGCCGGCAACGTCGGTGGAAGGATTATTAATTTTCGAAGGATAGACTCGCTCCGAAGCTCGCCGGATAAAAAAGGGGGAGGAGATAGAGGGAAGGAGTGCCGCGACGGGACGCGCGACGCGGAACGCGACGAAGCGGTCGCTAATCCCGGCGAGATCCATCATGCTCAGGAATTAAAGATTTATGTGCGCGAGCGCGAGCGGCATGCCATGCCGTCGCGAAAGAAGAGAGTGAAACGTCGAGGATTCGTTTGCGCGTACGCGCGGCGAGGGGGTAGAAAAGAAACGCGAACAGGAAAGTCGAACACGTAAAATTATGTTGCTGAAGATGTTGCAATCCATCGTCTCGCCGCGCGCGCGCGCGCGCGCGATGCGCCGGTGATCTCATCCGTGGTCCGCGGCGGACCGCACGCGCATCCAGAGTTTATCTCCGTTTGGCGGAGCAAAACGCCTGTGTCGCGCGTCCCTTTCCCTATTCCCTCTTTTTCTTATTTTCACTCTCACCTTCCCCCTTTCTCTTTTTATTTTCTTTTATTTTTCTCTCTCTCTGTTTCTATCTCTTTCTTTCTTTTTCTTCCTCTCTGTTTTTCTTCCTTTCTTTTTCTCTCTGTTTGCTCTCTCGTTTCTTTTCTTTTTCCCTTTCTCTCTCTCTCTCTCACTCCATTGCCCCGTGTCCCCCGTCCCCCGTCTCGTTTTTTCGTTGTCGACGGGGCTCGGGACGTGAACAAGAAGAAAGGGCATTCATTTCGTCTCTTTTGACGGCGATGAGACGCAAACACCCGACCGTATCTTTCTCTGCCGCCCTTTCTCTATTTGCATGACTTTAAATCTCGCAGCAGATAACTAACGCGCGCGGACCAACGGCAGCCGCCTTCCGCCAGCTCGGAGCAATCTTTGCCTCGAGCTCGCGCATCGCATGCCAACCCGTCGCCCACGTTTTTCGCGATTCCGTACCGTAATATATCCCGCGTGTACCTATCTTTATACGGAATATTTGAGGATTCGGCCTCCTCGTTCCCTCGGAAACAAAACGCGAAAGGTATTGCGAGAGTCTCGCTGAGAAACGAATTAACACGTCGGCTGCGTGGCCATGTTTAGGTATACTATTTTCTTTGGTTAAGAAACAATGGGACCGTTAAATGAATATTGACAGAGGAAGGAAGTAAAAATTGCGTATTTTTTACTGTACAGTTATAATGAAATTGATCTAATTAATTTCAATTTTTTCGTGGCTTTGGTTCACTAATTTACTAGAATTCTAGAACTAGTTTATTACGGAATAAGTAACAAAATATCGTTTTTAGTAATTTTAGCAATTAGTTGGCGTGATAAAAGAAATGATCTTGGTCAGTACTATTTAATTATAATTTCACTTTAAATTCCAAATCATCGAATTTATTTCTTAAAAATTAAATTTCATTTTTTGTTAAAATTCCTAGTATAGTCTCATGTAGAAATTATATGTTTTCAATTTTTCTATCGGAGCCTACAGTGAAAATTGAAAAAGTGAGTTTCGTGGATTCGTCCTGGAAATTTCATCGAAATCGGTGGACCATGTTGTTCGTTTCTCCCATTACCAGAGCCTTTGTGCTCGACGGAATATTCCCTGTGCTACACGAAAAGATCCTTGAAGAACCAAAGAAGCAATCGCTTTGATCAATCGTAACTTTTCCAATTTTCCACGTCCACGCTGCTTCGAAGTTGCGGCAATTTTTTCCATCTCTGCTCGACTCCGCGTCCTCTCCCGTTAAATATTTGAAGTCTCGTGGATCGACGAGGACCTTTGTCAAAAAGACACATAAAATGCATTCTTCCCCTCTGGCTAGCCACTTTCTGAATCTTCCCCCGATGCCAAAGGTATTACGGGAACAGAGAGACGACTGTCCGAGAAGGAGGAGGAGGAGAAGGCAAAAAAAAAAGTTCGAAGTGCTTTGGGAAAGTTTAACGCGTTGCCCTCTCGCGCGGACGTCTCTTCTCGCCCGGTGAAATTGAAATCACGTGCCGCGCAAAGCTCTCCCACGAATCTTTGTAAATCGTTTTCCCTCTGATCGTGCCTCCGTGGAAAACTTCTTCGCCCTCTCGAGCGCAGCGAAGGAGAGACACCCGACTCTTTTTCCTCGGGACCTTTTGTCGCACCTTTGCCGAGAGACAGCAAATTCTTTCAGGGACGCGGTGCTCGATCCGCGCGACGAAAGTCGAGAATTCGAAGCGTAGGATTTAGAAAAGTGCGAGGCGATTTTTGATGGACGAGGATTATGCGAGAAATCAACGCAATTGTCTTATATCGTCTGCCATTGGCATAATACTAGGTTGCTGCATATGAAGTATCGGACTTTTAAGTGAGCAATTAATTAATAAATTAATAAAGCGGATTTTCCCAACGCGAGTTTAATTCATAGATGTCTGTGATTCAAGAAATTATGATTTTTCGGATCAATAAACTGCAGTACGGAATTTTTAATAAAATTATTAAAACTAATAAAAGCTATGCGTACGTCGTACAAAAGAATTGCGAAATGAAGTGAGGTAAAATATAAAATTTTTTAATTAAAATATAATAATATTATATATCTAATATAAATTATCTAGGATCCGATGCATCATAGACAAAACCTAACAGCGTTTCGTCGATTTAAGGAACAACAATCTCGCGAAAATAATAATCGAAAAAGAAAACGCTCGATT
Source organism: Augochlora pura (assembly GCF_028453695.1). Lineage (NCBI taxonomy): Eukaryota > Metazoa > Arthropoda > Insecta > Hymenoptera > Halictidae > Augochlora > Augochlora pura. Next base: position 20,252,951 of record NC_135776.1, on the reverse strand, counting down.
TGCAGAAACGATTCGCGAAGCCAGCCGCGTCGGATCCGTCGGAAAAAGACACCGCGAAAGAAACGATTGCGAGGTATAATTTCGCGCGGGCCCGTGGGTTTGTAATGCAGCGTCCAGCGCGTTGCGGCGTGCAATTTCGCTCGGTTCCTCCGCGGGGAACTCGCATAGCCGAGAGCGTTAGGCATCGCCCCGCGAAATGTTCGTTCTCGTCGCGGTCTCCCGGTTTCCAGGACGCGAAATAAAAGCGCCATTACCGCGATAAAAACGGTCCGGGCGCGCGACGGCGACGGCGGCGGCTCTCCGCGATACAGAGAGGCTGCTGCCGCGGTCCTCTTGGATTCTCGGCCAGGCGGAGCCTTATCGGCCCGCGTGCGACCCTTTTCCGGGATCATCGGCTGGAAAAAAGAGCCGAGTGCGTGTAACGACCGACGCCCGACGACGGCGTCGACGTGCAACGACCTCCGCGTTTCGATGAATGCCCGCCGGAAGCTCCGGAAAAGCGTAATTTAGATCGAGAGGTTTCCTTCTCGGCTTTTACCCTCTCTCTCTCTCTTCATGTTCACAGGTGGTGAGGAGTCGTGCGGTGGGAAAGCAAATCCCATTAGATCTCGCGGAAGATACTAGACCCCCGTTTGTTCTTCTTGTTCTCGTCGGGTTGTTTATTCCACGGCGCGACGGAACACCTGTTTTCTTGGACGTCATCGACCGATCGTCCAACTTTGTAGCTTCATGAACACTCAACCCTTTCAACTATAGCTCCTTTCATGTTGCGTTGATTCGCACTTATTTATCTTTAACCCTTTGCACGCGAGTGGTGATTCTAAGGCACCACTAAAATTATTTTATTTCATTTCAAGATAATTTTTGCAACACTAAGGTTTAGATTTAAAAAAATTTGTCAAGTAGTAAAACTGTTGGTAGGAGTCACACGAATAAATTTTGTATGCATAAAAATTTATTTTGTTAAATAGAATGGACATACCACGAACCAGAAAAATGATTTCAAAGCGGTTAAAATGGCTCCGAGTGCAAAGTGTTAATAGTTTAATCAATAGAACCAGATAATTTCTGTTTACTTCGTTCTCTTAATTTCCTTCCATTTACAGACTCTTCTGACAGATTTCAATTCGATTTCGACGTAGAAGAAACGAATAATATTTATATTTAGCAAATATTGTACGGAATCTTTATCTGACTCGTTATTACAGTGCAATGATCGCGTGTTATTTGCTACACTAACACCGGCGGATTTTCTCCGTTGGAAATGAAAAACAAACACGTACAGTAAATTAAAAATTCACATATTTTTATAACTAATATATACGACTGATATACCTACTGTAATTAATATATTATGAAGGTAGTTTCGTTGCGCTGTGCGGCGACCACCTGATCGCGTGGACGACCGGAAGGGAACGGACCGCGGGGAAGAAAACACGCGCGCCGGTTAATGAAACCGAAACCGCGCGACCGTGAAGTTTCCAAGACTGGTCCCGAAACGACTCGTAATTCTCGCGATCAATTAATCCCGCGAGCGATTCGACGGCTCGATGAATATGCGCGGAACCTGTTCAACGGGATCGGGATATTTCGTAAGCGTTGCACAATTCCGTGTGTCGTCGTTTTTTCGTCGTTACCCTTTTTTTCGTTGTGCAATCGGTAACAGTAAGAGAGAAGAAGAGAAAAAGAGAAAGAAAAAGACAGAGAGAGAGCTTGAACGCTGATCGAATGAAATGCGGGCACGCCTATCGAGAAAATTTCTATTCCATGGTGAATCTCTATGTTTAGTTCGCTACGTTAATAACTCGCTAAATTATATATATATAGTTCGCTACATTAATAATTTGCTAAATTATATATACAGTTCGCTACATTAATAACTTGCTAAATTATATATATATAGTTCGTTAAATTATATATACAATTTGCTATATTAATAATTTGCTAAATTATATACACAGTTCGCTAAATAATAATTCGCGTTAAATAATATTATCTGTTCCTCGGTGATAGGTTGAGACGTCAGGGTCATACCGCGCCATTACAACTCCTCCGAGCGACTCCGTCGTTCAGCCAGCTTTCTTTGACTTTTGAAAGATTAATATCCACGGATTTAATTAAATCCCCTTAGTTTTAATCGCAACGTTCATTAGAAACAGTAATAATCTCCGCGACGAGGGCCGGCTGATGGAAGTTCGCGTCTCTCTAAGAAATCGGGCGTACCCGACCGCCTAGCCTCCCCCCCTGCTTGATTGATCGCGCTCGCTTCCGATTCTGTTATTAAGGTTCCGCCTTGAAACGCGGAGACAGATAGCGCTTAAGAGGAATTTAGACTTTATAGTATAAAGTTTATACTTTGGGGACTGAATCGAGGAGACTTTGGAGCTGGGGGGTCTCGACAACCTATGACGAGGCAAAGAAGATGACGAATGAGACAGACTTACATTGAACTACGTACGCTCCCAGTTCGGCGGCCAGGTCGAACGAGACGGGCAGTCTTCCTTGCAGGATGTCTTGCTTGACTTGCAGGAAAAACTGGTACCTGTAAGCCGAAACAAAGTCTACTTAATCATCCGGCGAACGAGAACGGGGCGGGGACGCGAGGGCTGTTGTCGCGGACGCGACGCGCGGTAACAAAGTCGACGACGCGGCGGCTGCGAGCCGAAAGCGAACGAGGGGCGAGAACGAACAAAGGGGACAGCTTTGAAAAAAGGGTTACCAACGGGGTCAAGCCGCCGCGATTTCAGCGTCGACGATCCCGCGGTTTCTTCTCTCGTAGAATCATTCTTGTTCAATCGTTAACCCCTTGCACTACGATTCCTTTCACGCTGCACTGACTAGCCCTTACGTGTCCTTAATATTTTCCTTAACAAGTCCTTAATAATTAGACAATTATTAAGATTAATAATTTTCGTTTTCGGATAACAGAATTCTGAACTTTTAAAATTACCTACTGAATTTTAAAAATTGATAACAGAAGAATAAATTTTATTTCGAATAAAATTCGCGTGTTTAGTAGATCTTTTTCTTGAGATTTCTATCACGAGCTCTGACTCGTTATTATAGTGCAAGGGGTTAACCGGACATTTTCCTCTCCTCCCGCTCTCTCCGCCGTTTCTTAGCGGAGCCTTTCTTTCCTGGTGTTATATTCGGTTGCTGTTCCGCCGCGGACATTCGACACGTTCTCCCTTTCATACATACCTTTCCCCTTACGCAGATTCCTTCCCGCTCGCGCACTTTTTCCTCCTTTTCTACCTGCCAATCTCTCTCTCCCACCTCCTCTCTCTCTCTCTCTCTCTCTCTCTCTCTCTCTCTCTCCCTCTCTCTCTCGTCCTCTCTCGTTCTCCCCGTTCCTCCGCCTCTACGCTTCTCTGCCGCGTTCGCTGTCATCGTGCCCCTCCCCCCTCAACCTCTCGCACGTCTTGATTATAAGCTGCCCTCCCGTTGTTCTACGCGTTATTATGCTTGATCGATGAAAAGCGAAACCGTTTGCTCCGACTACCCACGTTCTACTCCGTCGCGCGCTCTTTCTTGATGCGGTTCCGCGGAATCGCCGGTTTCTAAAGCGAATTTCGAGTATCTAGGACACGTGGTAAAAAAAAAGGGTTCTTGAATTGAATCAGAGTCGGGTTCAATTTGTCTGAACGCGATTACAGCCACAGCCGGGGCTGAGAAATATTTCCGAATCTAATTCTGTTACTAATGACATTGGTGCAGCTTTGATTCGATTAGTTTTATTATACTCCTGAGAAATCTAATTTTAATGCTTTTCAGTCGAGCGACACCGAAGCATTGAAGCAATATTATTATATTTCAATATCTTATTATTACAGTTCAACTTTTGAAATCATTGCATTTTAATATTACGATTAAGATTTGATATTTTGTATTTCAAGTATAAATCGCCTTCTGTATGAATTATTAACAACGACGATTGAATTATTAATAACTCATCCTTCAGTCGTCCATTTATCCATTTAACGATCTCCTATGTAAAGGTCTTTATAACCTAAAAAATTCTAAAAGAAAAACTGTGGAATTGGTCATTTTGACCGACTTGCTAGGTTAAGGGTTAAATTACTCAGAAGAAGGTGCAATGTATAAATTGCCACGGAAAAAGCGTGACACTTTGTTCGGTCGACTCCAAGAGGCGCGAAGAAGCAAAGGGCCGAAGAAAAGCGTTCCTTCCATCCTCCTAGAAAGCAGGTTTTGGAAAAAGCGGCGACGCGGCGAAAGAAAGTTCGTTAACTATCTTCTCGTAGCAGTTTGAGGGCGGCGCGCGTTCCCCCGGTATCGCACGCGAGCGGTATTTACTTTGCATAAGTTGCGCGGGACCCGCAAAAACCCGAGGGTGGGGAATAGAACGAGGAATGCTGGAAACGCGATGTAAATGGAGGCAGCACGCGAAGCGGCGTAGAAGAGGATCGGCTACGACGATAGACGCGCTTCCTTCTTCCTTCGGCGCCGTCGCCGCCGCCGCGCTTGTCTGGGACAAGCTTGGAAGAAGCGAAGTAAGAAAGCGGACAACCCGTGTAAACGACGCGGTACATCTTTATCGTCGCGTGGAAAAATCAACTGTGCCTGGGATTGCCGATCCGCCCTGCTTTCAGTCGACCCCTGAACTCGAGGCGAATCCCCGATTGTCTGTTTCGCCCCTCCTCATATGTCACAGGGACATATTAATCCCCTACGGATGATGAGCTTTTTTTGACCAAGTGAGATAGTAGCAGGACGAGGCGATTTTCTCAGATGCGTCCAGTGTCTTGTATACAAATTATTTTAATTTTTATATAATAGAAATATAATTTAATTTGGATATGATAATAATATAATTTGTATATAATACTAATATAATTTATATATAACACAAATATAGTTTATATACGATTATATGGAATTATACACAATTATATAATTTGTATACGATTATAAGCAATTATACACAATTATATAATTTATATAATTATATATAATTTATATATAATTCTATGCAATTAAATACAACTATATAATTAATATAGAAATTATCATAACAATATTTAACAAATTATCACGACATAAACATCGACTGTCGGCTCTCGCTCGTCCTGCCAAACGAAAAACGCCTTAACGACCAAAGACGCCCCTCGTCGGCAAAGGGTTAAAGATCCCCATTCTGCTCTCGTCAACAGCCCCTGGGATCGAGAAGGTAAGGAGCGTGAATTGGAGATTCCAGCGGCTTCGATCTCGGACGCAGCGCCAGGAAATCCGTGATCGAAGATGGCTAGAGGTGACTCTATCGCGATCCATCGGCAACGGCGACAGCATCTCTTAAGGGTTCCCGTGCTCGAGCATCCGGGCGAGATTAAACACGACTCTAGGATTTTTTCGTTGCACCGTTAACGCGCGTTAATAAACGATGATACTCGAGATCGCGAGACGCGCGCGTAGCGGAAACAGCGAGAGGAAAGAGCGACGGAAGCTGAAGAGAAAATAAAGTGCGGTCGCAGGACGAGAGGAAAATAAGAGACAGATACTGCCCCTCGTCGTACCGCGTCCAGGTTTTTTTGGACCCCGAGCTCGGAGACTGAACGTTTGAAACTATAGTAATAATAGAAAACCGCCGCTACCGCGAGGTTTAAACGACAAAGAACACGCGGAAGACGAGGGATGATAAAATAAGGATAAGAAACTGTCGACATCCGACAGGAAAAGAACGAAACGGGGGTTATCCATCCCATTGGCGACAGGAAACAGGAGACAGGAGGATCTAGGGAAGCTTAATCAATGTGATTTTAATGATCCAACGGATATATATTTTTTTAGTCCGCGGGTCCCGTTTTTCCGACGACGCTTAGACGCTTAAACGAAGGGAGAGGACACGGGGGAGTAAAAGAGCGAGAGACCGTCGGTAAATCTTACGGAATTACCTTGAAAGGAATTTCGCGGGTAATCCTAGCATCAGCGAGCGACGGGAAGAGGGATAAGACGGGGAGAGGAAGAAACGGAACCTGAAAAGGGTAAAAAGTCTCTCTCTTGGAGATTTGCTCGGGAACCGAGGCGGATTCGCAGTCGGCCGGGGAATTATTCGTGTGTTAATAAACCGCGGCAAGGAGATCGTGTGTGTGTATGTGTGTGTGTATATGTGTGTGTGTGTGTGTGGGAGAAATGGGACGCGAGTCGCGAACCCTTTGGCAGTAGTCGCGATGAGGATCGATCGACTTCTGGCGAACGAGTTCGCGCAACTAATATCTGGGCTCCGGAAAAGGGAATAATATATTAATAATAATGTATACATATTACGCATTGTACACCCATATTATTATTTGATTAATCGCAGTTATTAGCAGCTCGTTTGTTTTAGCAGAACTTGAACTCATTAATTATGATCAGATTATTTGATGTATCTGTGAAACAAATTAACACGATGGAATAACAGAATGTTTAAAGGAATTTGTTCTTAACTTATTAAGACTGTCAAAGTGAGAAACAATTTTTGAACTGATTAAAATGATTGGTGCAGCAATTTTAATTTCGCATAGCCCAATCCGGAAAAGGAAAATCTGTGCATCAACTAGCCGTCGAAGAATGGCTTCATACGACCGCAAAAATCCAAAGCGACACCATTTTCCATTTGCGCTCCCTTCTTCGAGGGAGTCTTCGCGCGTCGTCGGATTCCTTTGTTCTCGATTTCATTTGTACGCGCGAGCCACTGGGCTACGATAACGCGAAGGAATCGTCGCAGAACAATTTCAATTCCTCTCAATTCGTTTCGATTTTACGCGAGGACTGCAATTTTCCCGGATTTCAGCGAAGATTCCGTCAGAGGATACGTCAATGGCGCTGGGAATCGTTTGAAAAATTCTGTATGATCCGTCACGCGAAATGCTGCCGCCGCCGCCGTCAACTTTGATCTCGCGAAGCTTCGTTTCGGCGCGAACGAGAATAAAAGTGGAGGGAATTATGTATTGCCTTTGGATACACGTATCATCTACTCGTAATTATCCTTCTTTGTTCGCGGCGGTTCGAGGGTGCTTCGCCGCCGGCTAATGAAATTCAATTATTTAAACGAGCGGTCCGTCGACCATTCGGCACCGCGTACTCAATATTCCCAGCGTTATAAGTATAGTACTTACAAAGTATAAATAAAATTGACGGTATATTCGAGACAGAGAGAGAGAGAGGGAGAGAGATAGTGCGACTTGAGTAAAGTTAATGCTATTTCCTATAGTCAAATATATAGATAATGCCACATGAGTAAAGTTAATGCTATTTTCCCATAGTCAAATATACATATAATGCTACATGAGTAGAATTAATGTTATTTTTTATGGTCAAAGTACAGTTTATAATCGTAACATGCAATTAAAAAAAAAACGATGTTTTAAAATAAAATTTTGTAGATAAAATTATTCTTGATACACTATAGTGACTTTTAAAAACTTCGTTGTTTTTAGAGGTCTCTATACGCGTAACACGTTAATATATCTTCAAATTTCAAGCTGAATTAATTCGAAATACAACAAACGTATCATGTCATCGCAAGTCAGCTTTATATTTCGAAAATCAGTATTTCGGCCAAGTTTTCAGCGAAAGGGATAGCTATGCGACTAGACGTATCTCTTCGTCCTGTCTCGACAGCCGACATCGCAGCCGTGGCCGTGGAGGCACGTGCAGGCAAAACCGGAGAACCATCGGCGACAGTGGCTTATCCCGTTCCCCCGTTCTCCCCCGCCCCCGATCCTCAGTCAACCCGTCCACCGACCCCCGACCCCCGAGTCCGCTGCCCCTAGAACCCGGGTTTTATGTCTCGCGGTCCAGTCGTACTGTCTGCATCTCGTATCCTGTTATAGGTATTGTGTGCCAAGGAACTGCCGAGGATATCTACAGCGTTAAGGAGCCTTCACAGTGACTCCACCGCGCTTCGTTTCACGCAGACCCACCCCTTAACCCATTGCACT